>NC_031502.1:38146122-38171816 GCF_000237925.1 Schistosoma mansoni
TGCGCAGTTCGTCCTATTTAGGACTCTTCAGCTGAATGTATCTGCATCTCAGACTTGTTAATGTTCACTCTAGGACTCGAACCCTGTACCTTTCACTTCAAACGACATCACGTTATCCACTACTAGCCATTATCCATCTGTGTCTATCATGCCAGTCATCGTAGAGTGCCTTACTCCATCAAAATCACCCACTTGAGTTTCAAATCTTCTCCACCATTTTTAAAATATATAAAGATTGGTATAGATATTGATTTACTAATTAAAAAAAATGCATGTATATCATATATACATATATTCTAATTTTATCTAAATTTATGATCAAACGATTAAAGTAAATAGAATAAAAATTATTATTAGAATTCTCTTGTTTGTATTCATGGTATAAAATATAAATTTATTGAAAGTTAGTTAAATCAAGTTAGTTCAAACAATGTAATTGATTAGTAGTAGCTAAGTGGATAACGTGATGGCGTTTGAAGCGAACGGTACTGGATTCGAGTCTCAGAGTGAACAGCAACTCTGAGATGTAGGTACATCCAGCTGACGAGTCTCGAATGGGATGAAACGTGCGTCCTGGATTTCACTGCTAACCACTAACCATCTTTGCTTATACAGCTTGTGACTTGAGGCAATATCGAGGCAGTCCGCACAGGATACACATATGCCAACAAGAGATCGATTATTTACAGTCTTAAATTACAATGGTGAGGTACAAGTAAACAATACCAAGTGAATGTAATATTAATTTTAAATCAAATTACACTCGGAAAATTATGATATAGATATCAGAAGAGCATATAAAACTTAGCAAAGTTGAATGATAGTTTGGTGTGTGCTACTGATGTTGATAGATATAAGTAGTATGTATCATCAGTAGAAAATGAAATAGCTGGAGGTACAAGTTCAAGAAGATCGAAGAAAAGAGAATGAGAGCGAAATTGATTGGTGTGGAAACGATAGAACAATGAAATCTGAGACAATTGACTACTATAAGCAAAAGGAACAGTCGAGTTTGAAACAATTGATTGTTTTTGCAAATGAAGTGTTTACTGTATGGTTCTCAGATTTTGCTAAGAAATTCTGTAATTTTGTATTCAAGTATATTCGATTGTGTTCACTTGTGTTCTCATTCATAACAATAGTAAATAAATCTTTTACTTAACTTTCGGAGTATGCTGCACGTGGTACTATAAATCTTTTAGCTTTGTTTTCAAAGATATTAAAAAAAATTAGTTGTTATAGAAATTAAGAATTGAAATTTAAAACCAAAGCCATGAAATTAGTTATTAATTATATTATTTAAAACTGTATTTGTTGACAGACTGTTGTCTGTTTGCTAACATAATTTATTACAGAATTCAAATCATCACTCTATAGGTTATCAAACTTGGCCTATATCAACTAAATTGGAACGTTCAATAGAATTTCGCAAAATATGATATTGTCTATCAATGATATATTTTATATTTATGATTTATTGGAAGTTTAGCTTA
This sequence comes from Schistosoma mansoni, assembly GCF_000237925.1. NCBI lineage: Eukaryota > Metazoa > Platyhelminthes > Trematoda > Strigeidida > Schistosomatidae > Schistosoma > Schistosoma mansoni. Next base: position 38,147,616 of record NC_031502.1, read on the forward strand.
GTGGACAAAATATAGTTGTAATAATGCTAATATATAGTTTACTTCAATCAATTATGCCAAGTAGAACGAATTTTTACAAAAACGGCATATTAAAATATCTGAATTCTTGTGTTTAATATGCATACATTAATGTGGTGAACTAGAACACAAGTGAACACAATCGAATATACTTGAATACAAAATTACAGAATTTCTTAGCAAAATCTGAGAACCATACAGTAAACACTTCATTTGCAAAAACAATCAATTGTTTCAAACTCGACTGTTCCTTTTGCTTATAGTAGTCAATTGTCTCAGATTTCATTGTTCTATCGTTTCCACACCAATCAATTTCGCTCTCATTCTCTTTTCTTCGATCTTCTTGAACTTGTACCTCCAGCTATTTCATTTTCTACTGATGATACATACTACTTATATCTATCGATATCTGTAGCACACACTATATTAGAACTAACATTTATTTATCAAACATTTTTCTAATCTACACGTTGATACACTTATTAGACGTATAGAGATCACATTAATTAATAATTACTTAAATCATAAAAAAACATATTTATTGTTGATTTGTAAATTGTTAATAACGGCTTGGTATATGTGATTATTGAGATTGGAAAAAGTTAGTTTCCTTCAAACTTAACTCCTATAACAATCAATGCTTTCTTTTCTTTCAACGGATCATCCATATTCATACTTACTTACTCCTGTTACTCCCAATGGAGCGTAGGCCGCCGAATAGCATTCTCCAACCCACTCTGTCCTGGGCCTTCCTTTCTAATTCTATCCAACTTTTATTCATTCTTCTCATGTCTGTCTCCATTTCTCGACGTAATGTGTTGTTTAGTCTTCCTTTTTTCGTTTTGGCCTTCAGGACTCCATGTGAGGGCTTGCCTTGTGAATCAGTTGGGTGATTTCCTCAATGTATGTCCTACCCACTTCCAGCGCTTCTTCCTGATTTCTTACTCCGTTGGAATCTGGTTTGTTCTCTTCCACAGTAGCTTGTTGCTGATAGTGTCTGGCCAGCAGATCCGAAGTATCTTCTTTTTCTTTAAATTCATATTCATACAAAAATAAAATAATAAAAAAGCTAAATAAATTAAATTAATAAAAATAAATTAATTATCACTTAAATATTTATAATTTAATTTTTCATTGTTTATTAAGATTGTATATTTTTTTTACAATGAAATTTTCAGATTCAAAATGAGAAAAATCAAATTATTGAAACATTAACTAATGAATTAAATTTATCTAAGTTAGATGTTGTAAAACTTGAAGCTGAACTTAAAGAAGCTAGATGTATAGCATTGAAAGAAGTAGAATTAAGACGTGAACAATTATCAGAAATTAGTTTAGCACGTGAATTAGAACGTAAAGAATTAATTAGTAAACATGAAAGTAATTTAAATGAAGAACAATGTAAAAATCAAGAAACTATTCTAAGATTGCAAAAACAACATAATGAAGAATTGAAAACAATATCTTCTCAGGTATGTAATGTGATGGTATAGATTAAGTAGTTATATCTGTGTTATTATATATTTTATACTTCAATTGGAAAGAAGGAATAAAATGAAATACAACATTATAATTTAGAACATTCATCAATGATACTGTAGTGGACAGAAGACGAGTAGGGGACAATCGAATGTATTTAGACAAAAATTACAGACTATCTCACTAAATTCTGATAACCATACAGTCAACAGTTAATTTGCAAAATAACAACCAATTGTCTCAATGTTAACTGTTCCTTCTACAAATATCAGTCCTTCTTTTCTGATTTCATTGTTCATGCATTTTCGTCCCGATTGTGTTTCATTCCTGTTCGTTCATTATCGATCTTCTGCCAAAATACATTGAATGTCTGACCCTCACCATATTCTACTTATATGGATATAAGTAGACCACACTACATTGCAAATGAGTTCTTTATTGAAGATAAAAACTAGTTTAGTTCAACATTCAGGATGATAAACGAAAATATCAATGTCATTTGTATTGAGTTATGAGTGTAAGAATAATTTTAGTGGAGTTAAATCTACCAATCTGGATAGATTTACGCTTAGGTTTCAATTGTTGTAATTTATAATATGGAAATAAAAATGCTAAATATATTACGTTATCTGCGTTGTTTGTGGAGATTTTTAGTAATTTTTTTATTATATGTAGTTGAAATCATGGGTCAATTGAAGCTAGACCACCATGGAAAATCTAGAGGCACTGGACGGCCGTTTCGTCCTATTGCGGGACTCCGTTGGATGCCGGTCTGCTCAGTGGTTTAGAGGTTACGTGCTCTGGCGCGAGACTGGTAGGTCCTGGGTTCGAATCTCACGAGGCGGGATCGTGGATGCGTACTGCTGAGGAGTCCCACAATAGGACGAAACGGCCATCCAGTGTTTCCAGGTTTTCCATGGTAGTCTAGCTTCAATTGACTCATGATTTCAACTATGTATATGTCGTTATCCTTAAGAATTTCTCTAAAACAGTTTACCTCTTAAAATAACCTAAGAAATATATCAAAAATGAAGTAAAGTGTATGTTTTTACTGTATATGAAGCTTATATATCACAAACTTTTATTAGAAAGTTTGGATAAAATATTAGTCCATTCTAAATTGGTTAACCTCTGTTACTGTTTATGAAAGTCTTTTCTTTCTTTCAATGAAGGCTAATGAAAAATTGATAGAAATAGAAAGAGAATATAAAACTCGCTTAAAAGAAGCAAATAAAGTATGTACATATGTTAGTTTTCGTATAGATATATTGCTTTTCTCATTATACGTATATAAATATTAAGTTTTGGAGTCTTTATGTAGATAGTCAAAATGTATTTATAAAGAATGAACAGAAGTCAAATATCTAAAAGGGATAGGAAAATTTCCTACGTTAAAAGTAATTATATTCGTAATTTTTGTAGTGTCTTATAAGACTCATTTTCTATAGACAACCTGGATCCCTTAATTGATGGACATTTAATTTCATCAGTCAAAATTAAACCACTGAAATGACCAAATTAATGTATAAATGCTTGAGATCTTTTCTATTCTTGATAAATTATGGAATCAATTTTTGTTGTAGTAGAGTTAATGGTCACTTCGTTATGCTAATCCTTATTCTTAACTGGTCACATGTTGATCAGTCAGTAACTTAACTGTACTGTTTAGTTAGAATATTTTATCTATAAATAGTAGCTTAAATCACCTAATATGATCTATATATTCAATTATCCTGTTTTCTTAAATCAATTTGGTTGGGATCCAAGAAATAATTCGGTTATCACTATTAATACTTTTAGTTTCATGTTAACTTAGAGTATTTTATAAGAACAATTATCAAACTAACCCTACTGCACCTACTTTAATTTGGGGTGAGTGATTTGTTTTATTAGCCTTCAAATTTAGTCTATCTCATACTCAAATACCTGGCTAATGAGTCAATTATAACTACATATTTAAAATGTAATTATAAAAATATTTGATAATTGACTGGTGATAATTTTTCGATGGTCTCTTTTATAAAGCGACTGAATGAAAGTCAAGAGAAAATAATTAATTTAGACATGATATTACAGAAAGCTTTACAAGAGAAAAGAAGCACACAAGAAATATTATCCGAATCATTTCAAAATGAAATTGAACAAATGAAGAATAAGCAAAAGGAAGAAGTATTGGTAGGTATTTATCATTGATACATAAATATTACTTCATAAACAGTATTGTTTTGAAATAGCATACGTAAGACATTAGCACCAATAACTCCATGGTGACTCAAGAGTAATGAACGATTTCTCAGTTGATGAAGGACTTTGAAACAAAAGATTACTGTATAATTTACATAAAATTCAACTGGAAAGTAATAGTCCTCAACGACTTTGCTGTTTTTTGTATTCATAAAGTTCTGTTTATAATTAAGCTTAACGGAGACGTTTATTATCGACTAATAATATCAGTATAATGTTTGGAAATATTAATGAAATGTTACTTTATGGAGGAGGAAATATCGAGTATTTTTTTTAGATTCAACGAAGCCAGAACTGCTCCAAAATGTGAAATTTTCAGAGTTAAATGTATAGTTGACAAAATACAAATAAAAAGGTATCTATATCTATGGTTTATAACTGCTCAGTTCAAGCTTACACTACAAACCAAAGAGTAATGTATTGGTTATACTTTTAGTTTCTTCCGAGTTTTCTGAATAAAGGTAGCAGAGATTTAAAGCTTATTGGAAAGATTTTCATTTTCTGGGCTGGACGGTTTAACCATGAAGTTCTCTTTATTTTTAAAAATACGTTCCCAGTGTAAATTCAAAGGGAAGTTGGCTTTTAAAATTACTCCAGACACCGATAAGCAGCTTGTCATGCCAACATCGCAATTTCAATGGTCGCTGGCAATACTTGTACAGTCATTGTCTATAAATTCATTTTTATGACATTTTCCATTATCTGAATGTTGAATTTGTAGTCATTAATCTATTTTCTCATTAGTCAACAAACTGGCTATATTTTGATATACCTATTGATTGATCAAACTGTTAAACTTCTGAAAATTCTATGGTCAATTTAAGTATTTCTCCTGTTGAAGATTTCATTATTTCACGGTCGTATTAATGTTCATATCAATTGGTGTAGTTGAGGATATTTCGTGATATTTGATATTTAGGTAAAACAGAACGTTGACATTTTTGGAAGATGCAACATATAGCTCATTTTTCTTGGTGGTGATTTTACCTAGAAATCTTGGTGATCAGACCATTCGGCTTTATGATAGAGAACGAAATCCCTTAACATCTGATACCGATTTATTATTTAATAACAGAACAACGTGAAACACCATCGGGACCATGCAGTCGTTTTAGATGCAGGCTCGGACGTGAAACTTGTGCTGCACTAAGATGTTTGTTTATTAAGTACCGCCAACCAAACCTATGACATAAAGTGCGGTCAAACGACTGATGTAACTCAATCTGAACATTACACACAGTATTTCATACTTTACATCGCGGACTAGTCTTAGATTATAAGTGGAAACCAGGAAGCAGCGGATGTATGTTTCTTCTTCCTATAGAAACACATCAGGGATCGGACCTAAGCTTTTCAAAATATGAATTGATTGAAACTCGACATGTAGACCAATGGATGACAGATCAGTAGTCTAACGGTTGAATGCTTGCATCGAGACCTGAGACTCATGGGTCCGATTCCCGGTGGGGTTGTGGATGAGCGCTGTTGAGGAATCGCACACTATGGCGAAATAGATACCCAGTGCTTTCTGGTTTTTGGTACTCGTCTAATAGGATAATTCTGTGGTGGAAACCATGGGAACCAACAATTCCACAACATCTTATTATACGAACTATGCAGTATCCCTGTGTTTTGGAAAGGCCAAGTCCCATTTGACTCACTGTTAGTCTGGAGAATCAGAAAGTGAATGAGTAATGGATATGTGAATGTGGCGAAAACAGGAATGTTTCTACCCTCGTAAAAGGAGTGAGGTGATTTCCAAACACTATACCATTCTCCAGATGATTTCGAGTTTAAATGATCCTAAACGATACCCTTACTATAGTTGTGTCAAGTTTCTTTGAAAGGCTTTGTGTATAACGACCGGATACCTGTTCCTCTTCTGTAGATCTTGAAGGAGGCTATATCAAAAGAGCGTAATAGAGCACGCTTAGCAGAGATTTCTCTTCGTCAACAAGAAAAGGCGTGGAACGATATGAAAACTCGCTGGCATGAAGAACGTACGGCACAATTAGGAAATTCATTACCGATTGAAGCACGTACTCATATGGAGGCAACTATTGAGGCATTACGTCTTCAGGTTAGTTATATTTAGACTCTTTGATCCATTAGTTAATATCAGGAAACTTCGAAGATCGTCCGTACCAACTGTAGATATCGATGTAGACTTTTTAACGATAAGATTTTCAGTGAAACAGAAGCAATTAGTCTGTTGCATTATATACGATACGCTCGAACTATCATTTGTGAAACAATGACAAATAACAGACCTTGGGACTAATTTTTGTTGGAATGAATTGTAAGGGTGTTTGTCTCATCATGTAACATAATGCTGATGAGTATATTTCCTAACCAATTATTTATTGTAACTTACTCGGATTTAATAAATCATAAGGAGACAGTTGGTTATAATACAGGAAACCTCATTTATTAACATTTTTACTAAAAATGACCATAGAGAACGGAAATTAAGACTTTCAGCCGTAGGTGGTGGTATCGAAAAGCAGTTGGTGACACCTTTAGCAGATGTGCTCAAATAATTATTTATTTATTTAAACACATATATATTGGTACAAAAGGGCACCAGGTACATATGCGCCACACAAAATAATGAAAGTAGGAAGAGAAGGGATGAAAAGATAAGGCGGACTGAAATGTACAACCAGAAGAGCTCTCTCAGTTAAGAAAGTTAGAACCATTCTTTATGTAGAAAGTAAAAGAAGGTTGCAGCAGGATCGCCACTGGCTTCTATTCTGAGCCATATCTGATAACGTCTCTAGCCACTGTGTTGCACCATCTCTCGGACCCCAGCCAGGGAGTCGTGAAGGACCAACAGAAGCTAGCCCTTTGCAGCTTTCTTTCATGCCACGACACCATGTCATACACTGGGTCAAATAATACTGCTTGATGGAGATGTAAGCTGGTTCATATAGCTGCTCCAGCATCAATAATTACGATTAATTGTTTTGAGATAACCATTCATTTATGGCGAACACCATTCTATAGGTAGATTTTTCTGGTATTTATCATTTTGGATTCAAAGAAAACATGTGATGTTATAGTAGGTAGGCAAGCTAATGAAATGGAATATTCGAAGTCTTATACTAGAACTTTAGGGATAATTGTTTTCTCAGTCAAAAACCAAACATAACTGAGCGCACTAACTACTTCACTTATTGCTGCATCGGAATCGATAAACTGATGGTTCGACCAGTTGCTGACTATTTGAAAGATATTGGTCTTTAAGTGTCTTCCTGTTAGCTTGATATAATAGTGGAAAAACTTAGTGTTCTACGAGAAGACGCACTGGGACTAAGCAGTTATTTCTGTTTTTCAATAAACAAGGTTAATCTACTGAAAAAGCGAATAACAGTAATGGAAGAAGATCGGGAGACAAGCATTATTTATCCACAAAAGTTACAATTCAGTGACCAAGATGTATCATTACTCAGAGAAAACTCAGTACGAAATGAATCCCCAGTAAAAGATCAACCTGAAGTAAACCAAGACAATTCAGAAGAATGTAAAATAAACGACAATTCATTCGCTTTAGGAGATAATACACGACGGAGAATTGCGGCTGAGTGTACAAATTCACAGACTAATCTAAATACATATCCTTACAAAGCTACTTGTTCAGAAGATTGGTTATTAGGCGAACATTGATAGCCTATCATGCTTTAGGTTTTACAAAGTAATTATTCATGCTTTTCAAACAACAACAACAACAATTGTGTAGCAGAGTTGTCTGAGAAATACCTTAAAATCAACTCGGTCACAGATCTTGTATATTAGAAAACCTGTACTAAATCAATATAAAGTGTATTTCAATTTTATACTCTTTATTTCATTGTGAAAATAAATACAAAAAAGGTAATGGACATCACAATCGGAACTAGGTAAATAAAAATACACAAAATATTTCTTTACGAATTTGACGACTTTTTACGTTTCCTATTCAATTTCTTGTGCTTTAATACATTATTTACGTTTGAAATAGCATCAGACAGACGGGGCGTTTGAAAAGGGACACTATGGAAATCACCCATCTCTGAAGAACCATTATGAACAAACTTGGCCTCGTTTTTATTGGAATCACGAACAGTATTACGTTTTTTCCGAATAGTACGAGATAAGCGACGACGACTAGGTGGATGATCTAAATTTGATTGAGATGTTGCTCCTATGTTCGTAAAGTCTGAAAAACTGTTACCCCCAAAATCAACAGGCAGTTGACAATCTTCTCCTGGGAACTGAGATTTAGAAAATAGGATAGCTATTCCTGGTTCTTCCTAGATAGAAACACATAGATGACAAGTTAGTAACGAATATAATTTCAGATAATTAAATGATTGAATATAACACTCATAGACGAGAAAAAGCATATTATACAAGATTCACCAAACAAAATTTTTTCATGTATTAAGATCTACTCATTGAGTTCATCATACCCGCATATAACTGTGATGGAAGATAGAGGTTGCTAATTAGTAACTATGTTCATTTTTACACACTAGATGGTGAGCTATGCATAATATATTGGTTGGTAACACTAAGTTGACCAAGCTCTGATAAGTGATATATAGTTTAAGTTCATCGCTCAATTGCTGAAACTCAGCTACTGATCTACTGTATTTACAAATTGGTTAAATAATAAGTAGACAATTAATGAGCTTGGAATATGGTTTTATTAAAAAAACGTACTGCTGTTGTGTTTTTTAAAATAGTACTGTCTAGTCATATATCAACTTATCGTTAAGGTATATTAACGTAATCAGTTGTATCCTTTAGAGGGGATGCACAATGCACTTTACGGCTGATCTGAAGCAGTCTGTTAATTCTTGACCCCACAATCTATTGAATACAGAAGCCTATTTAGGTAATGATGCGATTGTCAAAGTATGAATTAAGCATTTTCATAACATATCCTAACAGAAAGACTGGTTGGCCTTAGCACAATGTTTTACATAACAGTTATGCAAGGGATTTTAGATGGTTTTCAAGTGTAATTTCACTGTAACTGGGAGCACATAAGATTAAGATATCTTTGGACGATATGCTTATCTAGTTATTGTAATAAGTAGTGGACTTGCTAATGAATGTTGATATCTTAAAAAAATCCTATCCACCGACTTCCAAAGCTTCAAATATATATGTTCCAACGATGACTGTGACAGAAATTTTTGAAGGGATTAGTGATATATCCCCCTCATTCCATTGAGGACATTACGGAAGTGAAATATTTTATCTCATACATTTACGTTCGGCAATAGAAATAAGTGTTGACCATCTATGTGGCGACTATTCAAATGGAAACATAAAGTAGGAAAGCAGATGGAAACAATAAAGTCAGTTAGTCAGCTACAACGTAGGACCAGGCACATATACGCATCAGTCCAAGTTGCCACACTTCATTAGCACAACAAGATGAACACCGAATTCATAGAAGCAGTTACTTCAATGGTGGTAATATAAAAAAGAAAGACTGTGTGTAAGAATATAATACAGGAAGAAAGAAAGATATAACGCAATTTTAATCTCAAGGTGTAAGGGAAGACAAAGAGTGTATACACCTACGCCATTGTGATCGATCCTGAGCCGTGTCATACAGAGTCTCCAACCATTGGTTACGCTAGTCTGCATCTAATAATATGACTAAGACTAGAAGTTAGTGACTTCAAGGATTGATGCCACGTCTTGGTTTGGCCGCCCCTAACTCCTTTCCAACCATCCCCAACACTAGTCAGCATTGCGTACCGTGGTAACCGGTGTTCAGGCATACGTAACACGTGGCCTAACCATCTCAGTTGATGAAGATTTACAACTGATTTACCATTATTCCGTAATACCCTGCGTTTAACCTCACTATTATTTATCCGGTGATCCCAGCGGATGAGAGCAATATTTCTGAGGCATCTGTGATCAAATGAAGAGTGACTGGATACACTTTAAACTAAGTGACTACATTTCGAATCCACACAGACATAGAAAGCAAAGGTACAACAATACTGATAGAAAAAGACAAGGTTTCAGGGGAATAAAAAGCACAAAACACGAGTGGATCACCTTAAGTACATTACCTATGTGTAAACTTAGACTTTAGTAGCCTTTGGAAAATTACCCTGTATCGTCAGTATGCTTGCCTTATGAATAAAAATACAATGCAGCTGTAGAAAGCCAAAAGCAAAAGAAAATCGAACACTTTTTAAAACATTGGAATAGAATCGAATAAAAGGTTGTGAGGTGATAGGCTTTCGTGTTAAGATATATCCAGAGTAGCTGCCAACTTATCGTGGTAGTCGAGCTTGAGTATAACGATGACCTAACTGAGCTACATAGACCAGAATACTTAATACTTTATATCTTACTATACAAGGTAAGTCAGTTGGAGAACGATAAGACTACGAGGACAAGTAAAAATGGATTGAACGCAAACAAGGTGATATCCAGTACTGTTAGAAGTGTAAGGGCGGTTCTTATCTTTAGGTTGTTCATACTGTGAAAGGATAATTCGTTTTGAGGTACCTGAAAAGGAAACTGGGATGGGCTAGGTCTTGATGACTTGGGAACGTGACCACAGCACCTAAGCAGTAACTACTTGAGGTTGGTCACATACGGCCTTTATGTGAGAAGTTTGAGATGTGCGAGCTATGCACTTACAAAACCAAACCGTCAGCAGCGGAAATCCAAGGAATGTGCTGTTTTATTTTTAGATACAACTTCTTCTTACTCCTCATGTATTATGGGAAAACAGCACCGATGCAGATGGTGGTTATCTAACAGAAACAACTGCTATCACGTCTCCGTTCAGTTAGAAGTACGACTTCACTCTCAGAATTAGTCCACTGCTTTTAATCCTATCGTTCTCCAACTAACCTGTCTGGTGTGGTAGAACCTAAAGGATCATGTGTTCCAGTGCACATAGCAGCTACTTTTGAGTACAATAGGTCTACTTATTGCAAAAGGTTTACCAGAAATGTAAGGATTGCAATGTACATAGTTGATAGTGTCATACTTTTTTAATGCACAGTCTTTATTCGAAAAACAAGGCAAGTCAATTCCTAATTTCATATCCAGTTAAACCTTCATATACATAGATAAATTTGTTAGTTTAAGTCAAGTTTCGGACGTTATGGATCAGAAATTAAGTGTTAAAATCGCCAAAAGTAAGGTGAACAATTAGGGTCATTTGATGACAAGTGTCAGAAAGACAAATTGAAGTATTTGCGTGATACCTAATACTTATGATATAGATTACGATTAATTTAATTTGTGGAAATGCTGAGAAAGGTAAAAATAAGTTGTAGATAACCGATCTTACCAGGGTGCAAGATATTGTTGTATCAGGAACTGAGCAATTACACGACTGAAGATGCAAGCGACTACACTGGTACATTTTTGTTGGGCTGGCACCATCTAACTGTGACGTCTGTGTATTGAGCACAATGCTTTTGAACATCTCAGCACACGCAACAGTCTTCGCAACAGCACCATGTTTGCTCCACCATATAATCTGTGCAAAAAGTAGCATAGTAAATTAGTCACTAGGGGATCTTACTAGAACTAAATGTAATTCAGATTCTTAAGTGTTATTATAACAATCAAGCCCTTTAAAGTAAAGTGGCAGAAAAGCGAATCTAAATAATACTGTTTTAAATCTCTTGAAACCTAATTCAGGATTATAGAAAGTCGGAGATATCACAGACTATTAATAAAAGTGAAGAAAAGTTATAAAATATATCACTTCTCATGAAATAATTGTGTGGGATGGTGAATTTGTTTTTGACAACTGTAAAACAGAACCAATTTAGTATTTTTAAAGCTGAAAAGACTTCATTACTAAGTAGACAGTACGGAGCTCAAAATTATATTCCAATAGTGCCCACATATAAAATCTCGGTTATATACTATTGGAAAATTGACAAGCAGTAGTTTACTAATTCATTTCCATTTTAATACCAATCATGATAGGCTTTCACCAAGCGCAGTACATTTATGATTGACACAAAAGTAGTAGGTGAACTCGGAATGCAGCACTTTTTGTAATGCCACTTGTTTGTTATCAGAATTTATCAGAACAAGTATAGATTTTACTGAAATGCGCAACCTATAACCTCTTACATATGATGGCTAAACACTAACAAATTAATTTACCCAAGTGGCGACCACACGTAACTAGAAAATATGAATTCATTATAAAACAATAAATCCAGGGGAGCAACCACTGTACAGTCATGTTCAGTGTTTCATATAATCAATATAACTCACTGGCTGAACCTCGAGCAGATAGAGTACTTTTTACGACAAAACTGTCATACAGTAGCTGATATTCTAAGTTGATAGTCGGATATACCTTTTGTAACGCTTTGATTAAACTATTTCTTCTCGAAACCTTATTTTCGGGTCATGTAGAGGCGTAAAACGAAAGAAAATATTTCAAATAACTGGTGAAACTTATTGTGCTTTAATATATATATACGTGTAATCATTTGCCTGGTAATATTGAAGGATATAAGATGATTACATACAGTAGTCAAAATTACTAGCACAAGTCTTTCCATTTAACATAAATATAAAAAATTACGAACGATTTTCGTTGAATACTCATATAAAGACGGCAGTGATTAGTGGAACGTAGATGTCACTCAGGCTAGGATAGGTAACCTTAGTCTAGTTCTGGTAGGTACACTGATGCATGGACCCTTAGAACGAGAACGGATATATCAAGATTATAGTTTGTAAATTCACTTTAAAACATGACAGCGGCAGAAAGATGCACATGTAAACAACTCTTCAAAACTCTTACCGTATCTGTCTCTCCACTTTGGAACTTTTTAACGGCGTATGGTACTAGGTTTGCTGATTTGCTGCCAGGCGTTACATTCATGTTAATACATCCAGAAAAATCTGAACCAAATATGGACTTAATGTCCGGAATATTTGCATTGCCATGTAACAGTTTCATTATAAATGTAACGAAGCTTATACTGAAGCAAATGAGGCTATTCAATTACATAGGTAACTGAACCAGTCATTGACTTATTTTAATATAATCAACTTTTTATGACTTTATAACGTCCAGACTGTGGCTGTTTTGCGTCTAGCCTGGAAGTATGTTATGTGATAAGCGAGTGTGAAAATCTAAGGAGAGAACGAGAGAAAAACTAAGCCAAGTCAGTAAGAATACAAAATGTATTTGCGTTTAACAATAAAGGCAATTAGTAACAGCCAGGAATAAAACAAGAGTAAAAGACAATCTGATAGTCGATACTAAAATAACATGTGTCCCCCGCTGCGTTAGAACGTTGAAGCGGTTCGCGTCTAGCCAGAAGGTACTTTGTGTACTAATGGAGCATACAGAGTACCGTAAGAAGGCTGAGAAAGATAAAAGGAAAAGTGCGCCGACGACCCACACACACAATGCACTTACAACTATTAAGGAAAGCAGTGGACAACAATTGACAGTAACACAGACCTCAGATTAAGACAGTCCTGAAATCGAAACTGGAGGCAGATAGTTTAGCCCACTACATAGCTACCCGATATGGCAAAGCACTGCCCCAGTGGTTGTAATATCTTAATTAGGCCAAGGATTAACTTTAATTTACTTCACAGAGTTACGCATCGTAGCAGGTTCAGCATATCTGTAGCGGTTTTTCTGCAAGGCATACTGACAGGTAAAAAGAGCAAGTCCTAGTAAAGGATCCTTCATGTACACAGTAATTAAAAGTTACAATTAGACACATCAAATGCTATCGGTTCAGCACGAGTCCTGATTAATAACCAGCTAACACTCAACAAAATATTTGGTGGCTTCCACGCAGCAACTCCAACTCTTCGCCCTAATAACTGTCACATAATCTCTCCGTTGAACCAAGTTTATACCCAGACTCTTTACCCGTTTTCCACGCCTTTCTGCACTCCACTTATACATCTAGTAATAAAAGAAACTGGATTAGAAGTTCCATTATTAGTTAGCTTATTCTTTCCCACTCTACAACTTTTCACTAGGTTGAAATTCACAATTAAATTCCACACATTATTTTGGTAGATACCGACATCGGAACAGTCAAGCTTTTGGGTACGCAGTTAGGATTTAGGAAACGAAGAAATAACACCTTATGCCTGATGGTCAATATCATTGCTAAGGCACCAATTGAACAATTATTGTTAGGGATCGCAAACGATTAACAAGAAGTCTGTAAGTAACTGGGGGCGAATTCTGAGGCTATCGTATGGACATCTGAAGGACTAGACTATTAAGGCATTGCATTAGTACTGGATGTGGCATGAATACTAGACAAGGGCCCTGATGAACCTCAGCTGAATTGTCCCGTATGATAAAGATTCTGGATTAGGGCATTATTACATTGCCACACTTTGTAGGCATCCGCAATAGGAAAATAATGGAACAATGACAGTTTGCGTTGGTTACTCTTAAAGATTCATTTCCCTTGCTACGCATTGATGAGGTTTTGAAAGAGACTTCGTGGTTTTCAACCTTGGATATGGTATTGGGCTACTGGAAAATTGAGGTACATTTAAAGAACGAGGCTAGGACAGCACTGGTTGTTCCAGCCGGGTTATACAGGTTTCGCACAATCCCTTCGGGCTGACTAATGCCCTCGCAACATTTCAAGGATTTATGCAGTTAGTTCTTAAAGACCTGGTTCTGGAGATATGTTTGATTTACCAAGACGATATTGCTGTTTTCAGCAGTACGCTCAGGAAACATCTTTACCGTCTTTAACAAGCTATAATGAGTTATTGATTTTCGGTTAGAAACCAAGCATAGTGACTGTCATCTGGGTAAAAAACAACTTTTTTGAGTTGTGCAATCGCAGTCATCCTGAAAAAGTGGCTGTTGTAAAGAATTGGCCTATACTCATTTCCCCTGATAGTGTTGTAACAACGCATTTATTACCACAAAAAAAACACTGATCAGCACCCGTATCAACATTGGAGAACACTTCAACTAATCGAGGTATGTACATTTAGATACAGATACAAGTGAAGCAAGGATTGCAGTGGTCTTGTATGGGACTGGATCCGATGGAAGAGAGCATGTTATTGCCTATGGAGGTCAGACGTTGAACCGGTCTGAAAAGAATTATTGTTGCGCGAAAGGAAGTGCTAGTTGTCGTGAAATTCATGAGGTAGTACAGAACGTACATTAAAGGCAGACATTTCATTTTACAAAGCCCTCCAATGGCTCCAGAACTTCAAGGATCTACAAAGGCAAACAGTGAGTTGGTGAGACTAGCAGTAGGAATTTGGTTTCCAGTGTGAGGGCTGGAATACTGTCCAGACCAACACAGGTGGTTTTCTCGTTGGGCCACACCCAGAGGCTTTGACCTAAAAGTCTAACCCACAAGGCAGTGGAGCAACGTCAGGAGACGCTATCCCATGATAGCCGGTAACTAACGATTAGTTCATACGCCATTTGTTCCTTCAGGATAGTGGGGCCCATTTGCACCATTGGTTTGGAAACAGGCTTTTCCAACTCCCCCAAGGTCAACTCTCCATATCCAACAACCTGGTTAAAGCATCGAGCATACGCTTTCCGTCTTCCAAATTCCGCGAAAAACACCTCCGTCTTAAGGAGGCAGTGAGTAGGACTCTCCTGTAAGTGCTTGTATGCATGTGGTCATGTGAAAGCATTTCGAGAGGTAGAGCTGACTCTCCCAATACTCGGCCGTACCACGGCATTTGGGGGACGAAACCTGGAAGCATTGGATGGACGTTTTGTTCTAGCATGGGACTCCTTAGTAGCGCGTATCCACGATCTCAACCGCTAGATTTGAACATAAAACCATCGGTCTCTCGCGCGCGAACGCTTAACCCCTAGACCACTAGGCCGAGAAAGAAATCAAAGTAAAATTTTGGGAGAAAAAGTGTTCGAGGCCGTTGTGGGACTAGGTGGTATAAATCGAAGGAATTTGGTGTTCAGCCAGGTTCAAATAATGTATAACGAGTGGTGGTGTCAAAACAAATTGTTACGATAACGGAAGGAGTTCACGAGGAATATGGACATGATGTAAAGCTGTCCTCCCAAATAGAATTGATGCGATCACAGTGGCGAAGTTGTTTGGAAACTGGATTGCCCGATGAGGAGCGCCAAAGCAGCTATATTTTGAACAAGGATCTAATTTTGAAAGTGTAATGATGAGGGTATTATGCCAGCTATCTAATATTAAGATGCAGACAAATTGCATTTCGGAGGGAAATGAATTATTGAAAAGCACCTGCAGGACCTCGGGAACATTGCTGACATCGTTTATTGAGATAGAGGAGGCAGTACCTTGGGACGCATTACTACATAAGAGCATACATGAACCAACAAGACCATAAAAATTGGAACGGTAAGAGACATGTGCCCCCTTATTGACAAACCTGGTTTAACGGATAGATTATATGACGGTTTTTGTATAGAGTTTTTGGGGCGAAGGGTTGGAGTTGCTGCGTGGAAGCCACCAAATATTTTGTTGCATGTTTACTGGTTATTAATTAGAACTCGTGCTGAACCGATCGCATTTGATGTGTCTAATTGTAACTTTTGATTACTGTGTACATGAAGGATCCTTTACTAGGACTTGCTCTTTTTACCTGTCAGTATGCCTTGCAGAAAAACCACCGTAACGTACATCGTTACGAAGAGCGCCATTGATTCTATTTCAGTCTTCAGTAATAAGGATAGTAGGTTGATGAACCTGTGTTAATCCTGACAGATTTCCTTCCAGTGAAGGTCCAACTTCTTTTTGAAAATGTTCACTGATGGTGCTGATACCACTTGTTCTGGTAAAGCGTTCCAGTCATTGACCACTCGATGAGAAAAACGGGACCCCACCTTTAGTTTATTAGATCGCGGTTTCAGAACCTTCTTGCTATGACCCCGGAGATTATTAGTGCTGGAGGGAGCAAAAAGATAAGACATATTAACACCCAGATCATAATTAAAGATACGAAATGCCAGTATAAGGTCACCTCGCGTCCTACGATAAGATAAGGGGAAAAGATTTAGACATTTTAAACGCTCATCGTAAGGGAGTTTAGAAAGACCCTTTACTAATTTTGTCCCTGCACGCTGGGCACGCTCAAGCGATTTAGTATCCTTTATCAGACAAGGGCTAGCTGCTTGGATACAGTATTCTAAGTGTGGCCTTACATAGGTGGGATATAAAATTCGAAACATATCCTCGTCAAAGCATTTAGATGCTCTGCGAAGCGACCATAGCGCACGATAGCCTTTGGAAGCAACCGCATTGCAGTGCGTAGTAGTTTTTAAGTCGTAACTTATAATTACTCCTAAGTCTTTGTGCTCATGAACGCGTGGCAGAGATGTACCATTAATGGTATAATGGTAACTAATATCGTGCCCGATGTGCATGAACATGCTCTTCCTGGAATTAACTTCCAGGCCCCAATCATGAGCCCACCTAACTAATTCGTCTAAATCTGCTTGCAGATAACAACGATCAGTCTCATTTTTTACTGTTCTCCAGATTTTAACATCATCCGCAAACAATAACGTCGACGACTTAAGTAATAAAGGTAGTTCATTAATATACAGAAGGAAAAGTGAAGGGCCTAAGATGGTGCCTTGGGGTACACCACTTTTGACCGGTTTCCATTCGGATAGAGTTCCATTGACCCTCACTCTCTGTCTGCGGTCACATAAGAAGCTTCCTATCCATTCCTGTATAGCACCTGTTATACCAAAGCTCGAGAGCTTTTGCATAAGACCTAAGTGTGAAACCTTATCAAACGCTTTGCTAAAATCTATGAATATCACGTCGACAGACTGGCCGTTGTCTAGGGCAGCTGTCCAATCCTCTCTCGCAATGAGTAAGTTAGTCAAGCATGAATGCTTGTTACAAAACCCATGTTTCTCGGGAGTTAATAGATTGTACGAATCTATGTGACTCAGTAGCTTAGCCCGAATTAATTTTTCAAGTAACTTAACTACTATACTGGTCAGGCTAACAGGCCGGTAGTTAGATACGATCCGTCTCTGACCATCCTTAAATATAGGACTAACTATGGCGTCTTTCCAGTCTCTAGGTAGTTGAGCCTGTGAAAGGGACATGTTGAAGAGCATCGTGAGCGGTCTTGAGATAATGTCCGCAAGCGACGACAGCAAACGTGGGTGTAACCCATCGGGGCCCGGTATCTTACAAGGTTTTAGGTTAGTTATCAAAGGAAGAACAATATCCTCTGTCACGTGCAAAGGTCCTATGGCTGGTATCTCATTGTCAACGGGACAAGTAGTTGTAACACTACACGTAGAGTAGACTTCACTGAAATAGTTAACAAATGTCTCCGCTTTCGCTAGATCAGATTCAGCCAATAAAGCTGAATTTTCGCTTAACAGTAATGAGGGGATACCATCACTACGTTTCGTCCGCCTTTTAACATACGAAAACAGTCGCTTCGGACAGGTACGGCTATCGTATGCCAACTGTCGTTCGTAAGCCGTGCGGGATTTAGCTATGGTCTTTTTTCATATATTCCGGATTTTTTTATATTCGCACTTAAATGATGCCTGACCTGTTGACAAGAATAAGTCCCAGGAGTGTTTCCTACGCTTCAACAGCTTCCGGGTTTCCTTATTAATCCATGGGGGGCAATATGATAGCTTACGTGCTGACCATGGGATAAACGGTTGAGTTACGGATTCGAACGTAGACTTGAACCTATTCCATGCATCATCAATCGATCCATCAGCATCGACCGACCAGTCAATTGAGATAGCATAGTCCCTGATTGCCGGAATATTAGCTCTCCATATATTAGGACGGGGTGGAGCAGATGCAAATTCTATACCATGTATCCGGAACTTAAAGGAAAGTATGACATGGTCACTATTCACCAGCGGGGGAAGGTGTTGAATGTCGACGATATCTTCACAGTGGTGTGTGAGGACAAGGTCTATCAATGACGGATTATGTTCCAAGTCTATATGCGTCGGCTTAACGATACATTGTACAAGTGCACATTGAATAATTGATGACAGAAGGACGCTATCGAAACCCCCACCTGGAGCTGTGAGCTCTATCCAGTTTATATGGGGTGCATTGAAGTCTCCAACGATGAGACAACATTCTGCTTTACTCCAAGAACAGACGTGTTTTAGGATAAAGTCGTCAGCGAGACAACACGGACTACGATATATTCCTCCTATCGTCACTAACCCGTTTCTAGACCTAATTGTACAACATACTACCTCACACGTACCACTTACATGCGCCTCCGATATGATCGAGTTAATGCGGAAGTGGTCCCTAATATATAATATTATGCCTCCTCCCTTGCGACTTCTAACTCTATCACTTCTGACAGATGTAGCCTGAAATGACTGGAGAACAGTCTATATCTACAGTGAGCCAAGTTTCGGTGATAACAATTATATCCGGATTTAAGTCGTCTACCATCAAACTTAGTTCAGACATCTTATTCCGAAGACTACGAGCATTCGTATAACACACATTTAGGGTGTTTTTGGAGACATTTCAATATTATTGCGTCAAACCATATAAAACCTATGATTCGTTTGCGTTCGCTTTATATTGTTTCCGTGCGTTGGACCTTCACGAATGTGAGACTCATAAAGAAACACACAGGTATGACAAAATTATCCTGTTTGCAGTTTCGTTCACTACAGCGTGAAATTTTTTAACATTCGAGACTTAACAAATGTGCGTTCGTTCGAATCGTTCTCTATTTCAGAGAGACTGAAAGGGTAGATTATTTGTCAGAAAACAGAAGAGAATGGATCCAGGGGAGATAAGAATCTTTGAATTTCTGTAGGCTGCAATAACGTAGGTTTGGCTTCTTCGAAACAGAAACTTGGCTGTTGAAGAGGCACAGTTCTTCCATAATTAAGGCTTTAGGACGAAGTGTTTTGGTGGACAGATCATCCTGGTACTTGGTTGGGGCCTGAAATAGGTGCGCTTACAACAAGAGAAGTAACTAAAAGTATTCAGTTACAGTGGCCTGTGGTCTTGGAGTAGTTCAGTCTTGAAAATAGGGGACATGTAATGGTTTTTGCAGATCACTAACGTAGATCATCTTTTATAATTTTTGGGGTCAACTCGAGTTGAACGGGAATGAGGTGAACAACCAGCTTACAGAAAAACCGCATCTCAAGGTTAATACTTAGCGTGGACTGCCATTCCATCGTATAAATGTACTATGGCTATGATGAAGACTGTACAACTCAACGGTGATAAATAAACATATTGGTAAGAGTATGTAATAGATAGAAATAGATCGCTACCGCTGACATATGGGTCAGTTCATGACGTTGCATAGATAGATGTGCGTCGTTTGTCCCTGACCTTGAAGACAATCGGTAAACTGATTGATAATCACTGGCCCAGATCATGAATGTTTGCAATCTTCATACTTTTATGATATAGTGAGCGGTTTATGTTGAAGGAAAATAACGTGCGAATACCGAGTATTCATTACATATCATCTTGGGATATGCCTCTCTGTACATCAATAGTCTTCATAGTCTCCTTTAATAATCAGCCCTACGATATTTATACAGCATCAATTTTTCAACGAAACGGCCGTCCAGTGCTTCCAGGTCTTCCATGGTGGTCTACCTTCAATTGACTCGTGATTTCAATTACGAAAATACTGAAAAGACAAACTGACAGAGTCTCTAGATAGTAGAAAATGAATGATTGGTGTCTGTGTAGACTTCAGCAAAGAATTTGTTAAGGTGCCGAATAGTAAAATCCTCTTGGAGCTAGAAAATCTTTGAATTGTCGGACCTCCACCAGAGTGAGTGAAAGATTTCTTGATAGGTTGTAGACAAAAAGTAAGAATAAAATCGAAATGCTCCTTCTGGAAACCAGTACTTGGTGGAGTACCGCAAGGCTCTGTCCTAAGTTTTCTACTTTTTATACCGTGTGTAAATGAACTCTCAAGTATGGTTGAGTCCTCTATGCTACTTTACGCTGATGCAAAAATTTAGCCAGAAATAACAGAATATGCAGCTCCGTGTGCAATTCAGGTGATCTACAAAATGGCTGATGCCTATCAGTGTAACTAGTTACGTTTACGTGTACAGTGGGGCTACACAGGCAAACAGGTACAGCATAGGGGAGGGGTTGGTGCCCAAAGTTCAGTTTCACAAGGATATTCGAGTGTCAGTGAACCATAGTCTTAAAACCAGGGCTTTCAATTTAATTCGCTAAGGTAATCTTGTATGACTATGAAAAACCATATTTTCTGAAGTTAAGCTACAAACCGACAATATTATCCAACTTTGTGATTTGCAAATACTTGTTGTATTTGAGAATAATGATTATTACTGTCGTTAACTGAAGAAAATGTTAGATAACACCCTCGTACTATTAGCGAGCTTTTCAAGAGTTCACAATTTCGACCCAGCATGGTGTCGAAATCAACGCTATGGATTTAGTAGTGAGTATTAAGTATTAAAAGCTGAGATTAGTTTCAGTGGTTAATTGTATGCACATAATTTAGTTACCATTGGAGCGCTATTCTTTTGTAATTCCATCCTTCAGTAACTGCTGAAATATTACTGATAAGTTTTTATTAATACTCAGACTCTAAATTCCAACGCTTTTCTACCAACTTTGTATATATGTTTCTTCGGTCAGTTATGCCGGGAGCCAAATTGTTTCTGACAATGTAATATGTGGCGGTCAAACTATATCAATATCGAAGTAGTGATAAAGTCTTTGCAAAGTGTATAGAGACGACGGATATTATACAAAGTATAAATACACTCATACCTATAGGACGTTACTTGAATTGTCAGTGGGAAGCGAATTTGAGTTTTCGGCACCTTTGTTCACAGTTATAAGTGATCAGTAATTCCAAATACGATATACATAGTTCAAGATAATATGTATCCGTAATAATCATATGATCATATCATTATGATCAGTAGAAGTGGATAAAAATCATGTTAGGGATCTTCTATCGCAGCAGTTGACAAATGAAGTCGAGAAATATTGGTGCAGCAGTGCATTTGTAAGCGATACTTAGTGTGTCATGCAAGCGGAGAAGGAAACTGTGGCTGTAAGCCAAGGTTAGATTTAAATAGTAATTTTATAATCAGTAACAGTGATTACACAAATTATGTAAAACTGTGAAAAACGTGAATAATGATAAAAATTATTTACAAAATAAGTCTATGTTAACCATCTCCATAAATATTAAAAGGCGAAGTCACAATCCGTTGATGATGCCTGACTTGGTTTGTCCTTTAGTGATAAACATGATGATTGGCTACCTTAATGACTAGTTAGAATAAATGCTCTCAACAAGCAACAGCAAATGTTAGTTAGATCAAATTGAAGAAGTACAAACAAGGACCACTATCGCATGCACCTGCCTATAGAGTACATTTTGTTAGTGTGTGTTGGTTGTCACTGACCTTGACTAGGCTCATTACACTATTTGACATTCAGTAATATGCATGCTAGACGATTTAGCTAGGGCACAGTGATATTTCACTGGTCTTACAAGTATATCAACCATATAAAGTATTCTATCCATCGCCTATCCAGTGAGTGAAGGTCATGGAGTACGCTGTAGATGAATAATACTTCAGAGATTTTTCATTTCAAGAAACAGCTATTTGGTTGTTTTTTAAGGTATCCTTTAGTTTTATTCGCTTGGAATCTAGTGCTATTGTTTTGGTCTTTATTGTTAGAAGTTAGAATGGGTATATATTTCCAAGTCGAAGAAAATATTTTCAAATTAACTTTGAAAAATTTAAAACAAAAAATGCAACCAACAATATGGTCTTTTTCCATAATCTATAGTTATTTTAAATATTTTATCCCTCCACAACAAATATCACTTTTAAGTAATTTTTGTGAAACAATTATTTTTAATTCACTTAGTATTGTTTGTTTGAATCTTCCCATTGATGCTTAGGACTGCAACTGGTCAGTCTCTTATTGGCATATGGTGAATTTAAACTTTACACCATTGCACAAGCAAGTGGCTATCAGAAATCAGTAGCTGAGTGGATAACGCGATGGCGTTTGAAGAGAAAGGTACTGGGTTCGAGTCCCAGAGTGAACATTAACTCTGAGATGCAGGTACATCTAGCTGACGAGTCCCAAATAGGACGTAACGAGTGTCCTGGATTCCACTGCTACCCACTATCCATCTTCACTTATAATTATTTTTAATCATTTTGTTTTATTCACGTGAAAATATATTCATTATTTAATTCTTCTATACCTTTGTGAAATCTTTACTACGTAGTCATTCATCATTCTAAATAAGGTCAATGATCAGATATATATGACACTACATTTGATATGACAAGAGTTTGATAAGTAAATTTATGTTTTGAAATCATACAAACGTAACAGAATGGTGAGAATGCATACCGAAAATCTGATGATTTTATTTTGTGATTGAAAAACTGAACAAATATTGTTTTATTGATCCTTTATTATGTGAATGAAGTTAAGGACACCGATTTATCTATTATTTAATTGAAACAAACGAAACTGAGGACTTCATTAAAAGAAAAATAATTGCGCTATCACTCTCGACTGATTTATCAGTTATACTTATGTATGTGTGTTCTTAATCAAGTCAGTAACTATTTTAAACTTGATAAATTGACCTCAATTATTCTAGGATAAAATTATTCTTGTCAGCATAAACATCTCATTATTATTATAATTGCAAAATTATTTTCTCAAAGAATCACATCACAAACTTCTTTTGCTTGAACAAAAGTGTTAATCTAATTTATGGATCAGAATATACCGGTTATAAGTGATCAACCAGGATCAATTATTTATCGTGATTGGAATGATGGATTATGTGGTTGTGGAAATGATATTCATACATGTAAGTTCTTGTAAACAATATTTAAAAAATCAACACTTGACAACATTTTAATTAGTTTTTTTTTTCAATTGAGTATTTTGAGGTAAACAGTAATGAATTAATTTTATACCTGTTATTCAGTGCAAAGAATGTGTTACAATATCTAATCAGGAATTCAAACTTTAGCCATTCTATTGATGAAAGATTATTAGAAAGAATAGAAAACATATGATGTTTAAGTTGAGTTGAACAATCTGCATATTCACCATGTAGGTAGATAAATAATGTGGAGTAAATCGAAAAAAGGAACTAGAAAGATCATACAAATATGTAAAAAATTGTCTATGTGAATAAAATTATTAAACAAAAGTAAGGTAAATGTCACCTGTAAAAGAAGGTTGACAGAATTTCAGAAGCGCATTTTGTCCAATTTAAGGCTTATGAAATGAATATACTTGCATCCCAATATTTATGTTTATATCGGGACTCTAAACAAGAACCTTTTGCTTTAAACATGAATGTGTTATTTACAGACTTACTGAGTGCAGATATTCACAAACTTTTTCAATGTCAGAACAAATATTGATGCAGAATAATATGAATTCATTATATTTCGTGGTT
>NC_031502.1:38172016-38177491 GCF_000237925.1 Schistosoma mansoni
ATATATATATATATATATATATATATATATGGGCAAGGACGACTTTTGTTATTCCAATCCTTTACATTCACTTATGTCAGTCGTTCCATCCTATTTATTACCCCAATGCTAAAACTCTAATGCATATTTGGTTGTAAGCAGCTGATGAGGAACCACGAAATATAATGAATTCATATTATTCTGCATCAATATTTGTTCTGTCTTTATTTAAATTCATGAAGGGAACTAACTGCATGAAATTTTTCAATGTCCATGGTGTTAGTATCATTATTGGTAAGCGTTTAAATAATACTACTGTTGATATTCATGACTGAAATTGGTATATGAACATCTTGTGAGGATTATATCTACACAATACTTTTGTCACAGGCTACTTAGAATAGATAGGAATAAACAAATGTGGATAACAAGTAAACACAGGAACTTAAACCAGTTATTTCCTTTGATAAATGATGATAGTTCAACGAGAAGTTTATCGGAAACCTAAGGAGCATGTAAATGATTCCATGATATATCGGTGTGTTTATCAGTTTATATTTATATATTAATACGCACAGAGATAGGAACAATCTTGACTTGTACGCATGGATAGATGAACATATGCCTAAATAGCTTAAAAATAAATACAATCCAGACAGCCTATAAGAAGAGATAATACAACATTTCTTTCTGTATTGCCACATATACAGCTTAAATGGGCTATTAGACATATCATAACTCAACGTTTATAGTTTGTATAAAAGTAGTTTGTTGAAAGCTTGATAGCATAAACATTCAAATTCTTCTTACATGTTCATAAACAATTTATATTTTCTTAATTAATACGTCCTCGTTATATTGGTTTAACTTTAATATACAGAGTAATGGGATTCTTATTGTGTTCTCATTCACGTTTTTCTTATTTTTGCATTTAATTCTGTCTAATTTAACCTTCATTTCACATTAAAATTTTCTTAACAAGTAAATGTGCAATCTTTTACTTACTTTACTTACGCCTGTTACTCCCAATGGAGCATAGGCTACCGACCAGCATTCTCCAACCCACTCTGTCCTGGGCCTTCTTTTCTAGTTCTATCCAGTTTTTGTTCATTCTTCTCATGCCTTCCTCTTCTCCTTTAGCCTTCGGGATTCCATGCGAGGGCTTGTTTTGTGACGCAGTTGGGTGACTTCCTCAATGTGTATCCTATCCACTTCCAGCGCTTCTTCCTGATTTCTTCCTCCGCTAGAATCTGGTTTGTTGTCTCCCACAGTAACTTGTTGCTGATAGTGTCTGGTCAACGAATCTGAAGTATCTTGCGTAGACAACTGTTAGTGAGCACCTGTATCTTCTGGATGATGGCTCTCGTAGTTTTCCACGTCTCCGCCACATACAGTAGAACTGTCTTGACATTTGTATTGAAAATTCTAACCTTGATGTTGGTTGACAATTGTTTTGACTTCCAGATGTTCTTCAGTTGTAAATATGCTGCTCTTACTTTGCCGATGTGCAATCATTGTTTTGCAATTTATGGCTTACGTCTTATAAGTTATAAATATGAGTCGGTAAAAAGAACCTTTGACAGAGATAAGAATTCATGCCTAGTAGAAAACGGCAAAAATGTGTGCGTTGTAGTCAGTAATACTTTTTGAGAAAATGACTACTCTCAGAAATTCATAAAGAAATATAGAACTGGATACTATGCAACAACGAAGGTCGCTATACGTGGAAATAAGTGGGTTTTTATTTAAGTGATACTTAAAGGTAATCAGATCACAAAGACATTTATTCAAAGACTGAACGAAGCTTAAAATTCACATTTTGAGCATTAAAAGTGATTCAACTATACACAATGCAATGTTCAGTAATCAAGACAACGGTAGAAAGATATCTATAACATGTCACCTTTAACTGTGTGCACCAGTTTACATAAATGTGGGAAGGCATTTACATTAGAAGTACAAAATGACAGATATCTACATGCTTTATTGGGGATTATTATTATGCGTTTGGGACTTCGGATGCGTACTGTTGGACAGACCAGTACTGGGACAAAACTGCTATCCAGTGCTTCCAAGTTTTCATTAGTGGTTTAACATTTATCAGTTCATGATTTCAACAGAAAAACAACTATCTTGTGCTTTTTGCTTTGTATAGACTTTTTCTTTAGATGAGATTAGTCAGTGATGAAAAATTATCTGTCTCCAAAAAACCATTGTACTGACTTAAAAAGCATTAATCTTCACTATATTTAATCACATATTTGGTATCCTACTCCTCTGATTATAATTTTCTGTTCTGTTTTGAAAATCCATCTCAACGTCACTAACTAAAGTTCTTAATAATTCCAAGCTGTTTGCATCTGATTAGGAGATTTGAAATACAATGAGACTCTTTTATCCCACAAATCTTGTTGATTTTTGTTCATATAAGTATTTTATTAAGGAGTGTTAATACTTTTTGATATGTAAATGATTCGTCCCGATTTAAAATAGGTTTGAACATATTTTGACTAAGATTGAATTTTTCCATAGAAATGCTTGTCACACGATACCTATACTTTCGAATGGAGTAAAAATAACAAATTCAATGCAGTTTATTCTGTAGCTTTTAGTCAACTGCTTAAATATTTTTTGAACTGGTAAAATATGTTGACTGCATTCAAGGATAAAATGACATTACATCATCAAAATTAGAGACAAGAAACACTGGTGATCAAGTTGTCTACTGAAAGATAATGAATTAGTTGTTCTTGATGATATAAAATTGTTCTAAGGCATGAAATAAGAAGAAACAAAAAGATGTCAATGATTAAGTAATAATTATAGAAAGTTTACTAAGTGTAACATGAATTTGACTTGTTAATAAAATGAAGGATACTTTGAACTTTCAGTTTGGTTATCTTTCATTATTTTCCATAGCTGTGGTAAATCGACACCATTCACTAGCAATTAAATTATGAAGGGTTGATCATTGAATACTTGAGAATCTTTGAGTCCATATTAATTGAGATCATGCACATCAAAGTTATGAAATATGTTCTTTTGATCAAGTTCGACCGATTGAGTAAAAGGTTTATGCTTAATTAACTGATTGTTTTATTGTTGTTTTCTTATCCAATTTTGTTCATGACGGATATCTTCAGTTTATATGATGATCTAGTTAACTTTTGAATCAATAGGTTTGATCTTGATTATGACCTTCCTGAAAATCATAAATTTGTAAAGTTATGTGTTTTCTTGATGTCCTACCTGTCTGTCACTATGGTCCATGCACGTTCTGTCACACATTATACTCATAAGTTATGACTTGATCTTTCTTAAAATACTGTAACTGTCAGATTAAAATAAATTCTGCTTTAAAATTAAATTGTACGTTAAAAACACATTTAATAAGTAGTTTATCTGGATACTTTTGTTCATTTGTATCCAATATTAAAACGGTCTCTTATGGGGAATAAACATAGACTATTGGAAGAACTCAGATTACTCAAGAAATCTATAAAATATACAAAGCGAAGACAATCACAAGACTTGTCTTACGAAAGGTTCCAGTATCTATGTTAATCATTTTGCAATATAATAATTAAACCAATCTCATATACGTTAGACAGTATGTAATGACAAGCCAGAGATACATATTTAGGGGGACTCATAAAAGTAGAAAAGGGTTCAGCCAAAAATGTTTAATTCTTTTTTATAAATTGTAGAAGATTATCAATTCACAGTTGGTTTCTTACAAAATATAAGTTAGTTGGCATTTGACCTTTTTTGTTACTCAATATACTTGTTATTTTGAAAAGTCAGCTTTTATCTAAAAGAACTGTTGATATAATAACAACCGCATGTACAGTTAGGACATAATAAATGCAATTAGATTTACAATCACATCGTGAAGATCAACACGAACCATTGTGTGAATTTGTTTGCCTTTTGCATATGTACTTCAAATTTTATTGGTTATACTGTATACATCAACACATAATTATCCACATACATTCCCTGTATATGTATACATGTCGACGTTCATTTGCATATATTACTCTTTGTTTATTTATTATTCATACTTAACTAAGCAGCTTTTGATGAGTAATAGCCAAAGTTCACACTTTATTCATTTATTCACACATACTGCCTATCTGGTAAACCAAATGTATGAAATATACACATTTCCAACACTAATAATATCCAGCTTCATGTTTCTCCGTTGTAATAACATGATAAGTAGCCGGAATATATGCAAAATTAGTAAGGGTATATACTTTATCGATCGTCATCTTGTGAACTCAGACAGAGTGACAAAATTATTTTTTCAAGTGGATTTTATTGCTTATGATGGCTTTGTCAGAAGTTTTGGAATAAAAAAGATTCAATTCTCAATGACAAATTAGTAACCATAGATAACGAAATATTATAAACATCATGAATGTAATAAAATCCAAGTGATTAAGTCATTTATAGAATGAGAAAATATTCTATAGCTAAGCATCCATAAAATTTATTGAAATTCAGTCTGAAACAGAACATTATGGGAAGCGAAGAATCTCAGAAAAGAATTAACGACAAGAGTACAGAGAAGTAACTGAAGACATATTTATCAATTAACATTACCAGAGTACTTCCAACATAACAATAATTAGAAAGAATAGGTCACAATATTGACTACTATATGTTATCAAATGGTCAAAAAATCTCATACAGGTATCAAGAGAATGTTTTTTCTGGAAAATACACAGGTTAAACTACACCATACCATCAACTTAATTAAGATTGAGAAACTAACATCTACTTTATTAGGTTCAATTTAAAAAAGTTACTCTAGCAACCATCTATTTAACTAGTTGCCTTGTAGAATATACCTTTTTAAAGTGCTAAAACAATAATGAGGACCATAAAAAGTTTCTTATAATGTCAATTAATAACAAATAATATACTGTGAATATAAGTATACAAAAACAACCACTTTTCTAAAAAAAATAAATAGTGTATTCATACCGTTTACTGTTCAAAGTTATCGAATTTGGCAAACAACATTACCAGTGATGCACAGGATATAGGATATACGTTTGGAGTACATATGTTTATATAATTTTGAGTATATGTTAGTATAGTAGCGTGGTTATCAATGACTGATTAATTATTAAGACTCGAATTAAGAAGTCATTTACCATGTCTCGCATACTGGAAAGTATAGGCCAGTCCTATTCAATAGACGAATTAATTTTTGAAAGAGAAAATTGTGGAATTGTTGTGAGAAAAAAAGACAAATATGAATGTGGTAAAAATATTTTTTACCAAGTCACTTTAGATTACGGTCAATTAATACTTTGTATTAACCGTTCACCAATTGTCTTCAGTGAGTTGATATCTCACAACAGACGTGGTTGAACTCCACTGGTTACTGCTTCCCACTAGAATTCCAGAAAATATCTCTTGAAGTCAGTCACTAGTGAGCATATGATTATAATCAGAAAGGGTTTTGTGGAGGTGTCTCAGACC
>NC_031502.1:38177691-38213830 GCF_000237925.1 Schistosoma mansoni
ATCGTGGATGCGCACTGCTGTGAAGATGTTAACCGATTACTTTATCACTTTTTGTAATACTTAAATAATATGGAAAATTTATTCAAATTAAAATATTCATACGAGTAATCTTCTACTTGGAAGCTCAACGTGATATCGACATGGAGAATCGTTAAGGTTTTCAATTACAAAATGTAACTATCTTTTTTGTAATTATTGCTTCTCTCTCTCTAGTTGCGTAATCCGTATTTATGGAGATCGTCTATATGACATTGCTGAGTTATGCTTTACAACTTTAGAAAACCAAGAAGGATTCAATGATCTCTTATTTCTAGTAACGAACACATCCCCTCCCCCCAAAAAAACTTGGCTAAAAGTTTATATTATCAAGTCCTGCACTATCGGATGAAAACGAGCCACATTCCTTCATCATTTAGAATCATAGTGCATTTATGTTTACATATTTCTATTCATGTCAAATATAATTATCATTAATATATTATAGTTTATTTTAATTCATTGTTTTGAAGACAAAATAATCATTCTATATGAAGCAGTAATTCAAATAAACTAAATCATCTACCGATATATTTTGCCTTCAGAATAACAAGAATTTAGGGGATTTAAACTTTATCGCATTGCACAAGCAAGTGGCTATCAGGAATACAGTTGTTGTGACGTTTGAAGCCCTTTCTGATAATACTTTGAATTTTTTGCTAAATGTATCTATAATCAGACTGTACTGTAACTTAACGTTCATGTTCGTCTACAATTTATGTATACATTAGTAGTCAATGATTATTAATTCGAACTAAAATATTGAAAATTCGGAAACTTTTTTCATTCGAATCTATTGATCACTGATTACTAACCATTACCATGTTTGTTTAGTTCATACCATTGTTAGAACTTATAAATAGCTCAGTTGCAACGTCACAAGTTGTGAAAATGTGATACAAGTTTGAATTCTTGAGTAAATATCAGTTTTTTTTTATCAAGATTAAATTTATTCCTAAATGGAAAGTGTCAAGATCATGGTTAACTGCCAACGACATCATCTCAACTACTTACTATCTTTAAAAATATATTTTAACTGTAAAACAAATAATAAAGCAATTAGTTTATTAGCTATGGAACTGTCGGTATTTACAATTCCTGTAATATTTAATCCATTCTCATACATTTACCAATACATAAACTAAAACGGTTATCTTTGGTAAATATTAACAGTTATTCAAATAAGTGGATTGAACAAACGATAGATAAAATAAACAACAAAAAATTATTTTCTATATATCTTATGTAAATAAACGACAATTGGAGGTGTTAAGCATTACGATGAATGTTATCTAGAAATATAAAGCTATCGAATGTTGAATGCATTTTATATTTCTCATAAGTATTTCCTTTGTATCTATATTTTTTTATCAGTTTAAGGGATTTGTGTTGAATTCACGAGTCAACCTAAGTTAGACCGAAATGGAAAAAAGAACTGAAGCATTGGATGGATGTTTCATCCTAGTATGGGACTACTCACCAGCGCGCATCCACCATCCCGCACGCGGGATAGGAATCCAAAACCTTCGGTCTCGCGAGTGAACACTTAACAGCTGAACCATTAAGTTGTCATCCAACGGTGTTCATGTCTAAAGTAGATCGATCTGTGATCTTGTTCAACCCTTCATCCATTGTCTCACACCCGATACTGATTGGATTTCACTGGTTACATCCAGTGCTTCCAGGTTTTCAATGTTGGTCTAGTTTAGATTGACTCATGAATTCATCTTTGGAATAATATCTTTTGTAAGAAATAATTTAATTTATGAAAAAAAGTAGTAGATTATTCATAATACACGCCTATTTTAAGATGAATAAATTAGTAGGATTGTATATGTTTTGTTTAAGAAACACGGTGAGAGTAAGGAAAAGTTGTTTCATCGGGAAAGTTGTTGAAGAATACTAGATATCATCTAGTTTAGATCATTTCAATCATTTGTTGGTGTTATCAACAATTTTAAAAAATAAAATTAGACCATTTTACAGAAGAACAAACAAGCGATACCTTTAGAATAAGATGTGAATTATTTACGGATGTATTATTGATAGGATTTTGTAAAACTGGAGTGATTTACGATAATTTTGATCAAAATTTATATTAATAATCTGACAACTATGAAGATGAATGTAAAATACTTTTGAACATCCAAGATATATATGATTTTCACTTCTATAATGAATTGTTAATACTATTGATTATATGGATAACACGGAAGATGAACTCTACAATTTTTTCATAGTTGAAATCATGAGTCAATTGACGCTTGACTACCATGGAAAACCTGGAAGCACTGGACGGCCGGTTCGTCCTATTATGGGACTCCTCAGCAGTGCGCATCCACGATCCCGCAGCCGCGAGATTTGAACCCAGGACCTACCAATTTCGCGCCAGAGCACTTAACCGATAAACCACTGAGCTGGCCGGCATCCAAAGGTGTTAATGTCTAACTTTAACTGATCCACGAAGTTGAGCAACCGTTCACCACTTGTCTTCAGTGAGTTGATATCTCTACAACAGACTTGATTGAACTCCACTGGTCACTGCTTCCCACTAGAACTCAAGGAAACATTCCTTACAGCCAGTCACTAGTGAGCATATGATTATAGATCAGAAGTGGTTTTTGTGGATATTTCAATATTTTCCTAGTTGAAATCATGAGTAAATTGACGCTAGTCCACCATGGAAAACCTAGAAGCACTGGACAGTCGTTTCGTCCTATTATGGGACGCCTCAGCAGTGCACATCCACGATACAATTGTTTACTGAACCAAGTATATGAGATTGAATTAGATGTATTACTGTAGTGAACGAAAACACAAGAGCCGATTATCAAACATATTTGAACACAATTACAGAATCACTTCGTGAACTATGAAAACCATACAATAAATAGTTCATCTGCAAAATATCAATCAATTGTATCATACTTCACTGTTCATTCGTTTCCACACAAAACGCTCTCTGTTCTACTCCCCTTCTCTTTCATCTGATCAACCTTCTACTACAAGGCATTTCACATTTCACTCATCACACATACTACTTATATCTGTTGACATCATTAGCGAATACACCACCAACGCATCAAATGATAACAATATTTACAAATCCATCATCAATGTTGATCTTCACTTTTCATCCAACAATACAGTTTCAGTTGTATAGCTAGTTTAGGTATGTAAAGATTAAGAAATATATATTACTGTATGATAGAATTTCAATGT
Source organism: Schistosoma mansoni (assembly GCF_000237925.1). Classification (NCBI taxonomy): domain Eukaryota; kingdom Metazoa; phylum Platyhelminthes; class Trematoda; order Strigeidida; family Schistosomatidae; genus Schistosoma; species Schistosoma mansoni. The sequence goes on from NC_031502.1 coordinate 38,180,950, forward strand.
AGTAATCTCGTTTGTAACAGATCTAAGATGATAGAAATAATGGTGATAAACATTCAATTATTTATTTTCATTGCAATAATTATCAATAACAAGTTGTGTATCAAAACCTTAAATTAACTTGAATTATTTAGGAAAAAAGTGACATTGACATTATGTTTTTCTCCGCGAAATTGAGTATCCATTCACCAATGTCTTCTGTGAGTTGATATCTCACAACAGACCTGGTTGAACTTTACTGGTTACTAATTTTTTTCCTCTAAATATTAAAATATGACTCATTTCAAACAATTCAATTTCTTAAAAAAACTTTTTAAAAAAAAATCTGTTTAATTCACCATCGTTTAATAAATAAATATAATTTGTATTCATTTAGTATTGTTTACTTGAATGTTCCCATTGATGTTCACAGTTGCAATTGATTAGTCCCTTATTGACATATATACATACTGTGAATATCATCTCGATATTGCCTTCAGTCACAATCATTCTAAGCAAAGATCGATAGTAATCAATACCAAGTGAATTTAAACTTCACTCCATTACACAAGCAAGTGACTGTCACAACTCAGTAACCAAGTGGATAACACGAATGGTACTCAGTTAGAGTTTCGAAGTGAACATCCACTCTGAGATGCAGGTATATCCAGATGATGAGTGCTAAATAGAATGGAAAGCATGTCCTGGATTCCATTGCTAATCACTCTATAACTAATAAGTGATCATATACAATTGTTTACCACTTAACTATGCAGTTTCGTTCTCCAGATTTCTTTTCGTTTTTGTAAAAAGTTTTATTATTATTATAAATCAACACAGAAATTGCCAGAAATACGAACTTAAGTGTTAATTATTTATTCTTTAATTGATAATGAAATACAATTGCAGCATCAGATATAGCACTATAGCCAAATTCACTAGTGAGTTTTATTATTGGTATCCTAAAAGAGTATTAAAATACTCATGAAAATACTTTATGATTATTCAAATTAGTTATACGTTTTACATGTAAACAAAATTATCAGAACTTGGTCAGGTTAGTATTCAGTTATATGTGATTTCATTTTACTGAAGACGTATGTAGCCTCTGCCAGGGAAGTCCAACGCATTGCCTTCTCGTGGCATTACTGTTGTTTATGAAATTGAGAGGACGAAAAGTGAATGTCCGGTGCTTTAACCGGGTTGATGGACACGGAAAGTCCACATGGGGGGGTTGGGAAACTCTGATTTCAAACCAATGGTGCACATGGGCTTCAGGATCCTGAGGGAACAAATGGCGCATGTATCAATCGTTGGTCACCGGCCACCATAGAACTGCATCTCCTCACGATGCTCCACTGTCTTGTGGATCAGACCTTTAGGTCAAAGGCTCCGGGTGCGGCCCACTAAGACAGCCAGTTTGGGCACCTGGGCAGTATCACAGCCCTCACACAAATCAAATTAGGTTTGTGTGGCACATATGTATCTGGTGCCCTTTTGTACCAATATTTGTGTATTAAATAAATAAATAAAAATGTAGTCTATCCTATAAATATGAGACCACTTAAAATTTATTCAACAAACATTTATCATATATAGTTTCTATTTCTCTTGAAATATCTCCCATCCGTGACAATATAATTGCAGCATCTTCCTTTTTATTGTTTGAAACATCAATGAAAGTCTTCAGAACTCAGCTTCTTTAGTGACTATGTAGAGTGTGCTACTTATATCCATCGATATAAGTAATATGTATGATAAACCAAAAGTGAAATACCTGGGGGCAGAAGGTTAAGAGGATCTAAGAAAAGAGAATGAGAACAGATAATGTTTGCTGTGGAAACGAAGGGACGGTGAAGTCTAAGATTATTGATTCACAGTTTGCAAATGAAGTATTTACTGTATGGTTCTCAGATTTTACCAAGAAATTCTGTAATTTTGTGTCCAAGTAGATTCGATTGTCCCGACTTTTGTTGTCGTTCACTACAACTATACTATTTTTAATCCTTTTGACGTGTACACGCTATCTTAATGCCTTCCATGCAAAACCAATTTAGATTTCGGGAAGCTTGAGAAGAGGTTTTCTGGTCTGTACGTTATTCATTCTTTCTTAGCTTCAGACCAGATTTAGGCAAGTTCGAGATAATTTTCGCACACAATGTTATAAAACTCAATTGTTTCGCTAGAATTGTGGGTAAAGATAAATTTGTCAGGTTTTCTTCGTCATCAGTTATTCAGATGATGAGTTTGAGATCGGGAAGCACAAGAAACCATATTCTTTCAATGATTTTAGTGAAACAGGTAGTCGGAAACCGGTTTACAACTATCCATTTTGGTACCTTATATCAGTCGAGCACATCACTCATTTGCATATCATTAAAAATACTTTATGTCTCATATTTTCTAATGAGTATTCTTATTCGTTTAAATGTATTCAATCATGGTGACTAGACTGTTATGCTTAAGTTATGATTGAATTTAAATGAACGAATACAAAATCGATGAATATTAGTTGCTTGAATTCTCAGCTTTTATGACCACTTGCCAACGACTAGAGAAACATTGAAGAATAATGCGGATCGGATAGATGTTTTGCCATAGTCTGGAAATCATCAGTAGCGGAAACCCATAAGCATAATAAAAATCAAAACTAAGACATTCATTTCTCGAGTATAGCACGATAGTGTCAGCCTACTGTGTAGTTATTAAACGGTTCACGATTTTTACTTCTGTCAGTTTGAGATAATGTGCAACGGTTATCTGGGGGTTAATATCTCAAATTCGACACTTGTTTTTTTATAAAGCGGCCAATAATTAATCAATCAGTATTGAAATAGTTTTAACGATAGATTATTATCGATTTGTAATAAGACTGGAAATTTATATTACTGAACAGTGAAGTACTAGAAAAAAAATATCTATCCATTTCCCTTCGGTTTTCAGTTGTTTATCCATTTGATATTAACCCGTGATCTACCGTATCACGTTATTTCATTGTTTATTGTATTAGTTAACTATAAATCTAATCAGTTAAAGAAGTTTAAGTCAAAACAACGGGTGGTAAATAAACTGAACGTCATGTTTCCTTTTTAGTCTATACTGGATAATAAATCATAAATACTATCATCAATAATAACATTGAATAATTCATTATTTTTATCATCATTCGAAAACTTTACTTCCTTAAAGAAAACTAATAATTTCTCTTATTATGTGTTGAAACTTAATTTAAATTTTATCAGTTTACTTTTATATACAAAAATTAAGTCTTGATCACTAACAATGGTTACATTTTTTTTATCAAACACATTGAATTGTGGTATATGTAGCTTTTTTGGATAATACACTGTTTTAAAAAGTGATCTATGTACATTAAATATCGTATGATTTAAAAAAAGGTCAGTTAGTTAATTAAATATGATTATTAAATACGTAAAAGACACTGCCTAGTAGACTAGAAAACTTTTGATGAGACTATAATTTATGGATCAGTCAATCGGGAGCGTTTGAGAGATTTCCAAGTCATGGCGCCAATTTCAGTATCTGATTCTCATGTACGACCGGTTCACAGAGGAATTTAGAGAAGACGCGACAGCTGAGCGGCTACAATAAATGGGACTACTAAGAAGTTCCTTTATTTGTAATTGCGGTAATCAAATGACTTGTAGACCTTGTGCAGACTACTGTGATGATGTATCTTTCAATGTAATATATGTTGGAGGAAGAAGTCTGCTGGAATAGGAACTTTTTTCTCTTGATCCAGATTGAGACTAAGGCGAATTATAATAACTGCTGCGAACTGTATAATAAGAGCATCAGTAACATTGGCTGCAATATTCGCAAATGTTACTGAAGCTTCAGCTGTTCAGTGGTATGAGTATTGTGGAGATATATGAGCAATAAAAATGACAAGCTAACACAACCAGAGTACACACAAACAATATTGAAGCAATGTAGTCGAGGTTGAAAGAGTTTTTGCGACGTTATCATGGTTCTAGAGACCGACTATTATGGATTCATATGGATGAGTTCCTCTACCGTATGCATTACGATCTTAGAACCTTTGAACCTCTTTCTAACCTTGACAAGTATATGGACCATGAAAAAGAAATGTATCCACTTTAGTTCTTTGGTTTTGTATAATATATTTTACTCTATACAAACTGTTCCCTGACTGGCTAATATTTCTGAAGGTCACTTAAGACTCTTTCAAAGGTTGTCCATAAATTATAGTCTCGTCCGACTAATATCAGTCACTCACCACGTATAGGCTTATAAACTAGAGTTTCAGTTGCTATTTCCATTTATGGGCTAGTTTTACTACGTGAGTAATGAAATGTAGATAGTGTAGTTGGATGAAATAAAGCTTTCGAAATTTAAGGGACTCAACTAATCAGTCATATAATACGTAAACGATAAATAATAACATAAAAGCTGAAAAGTATGAAATTGAATTTGAAAGTTTTATCATGACATATATAGTAACGTCATGGAAATAAAAGTATAACAGTTAATCCTATTGACAAGTTAAACAAACTATTAATATAAAATTTTTGTTGTTGTCGAATCACATTCATACTTTTTTCAAATCTGAATTACCAATTCAATTCAAAATATTTTAAGAGATAAAGTTGATTCAATGTGAATGAAAACATGAAACCAAATTTTCAACTAAAAGTTTTAAAAAAATGGTGTATTTAAACTGTTACGAATAAATGTTTTATAGAAAAGAAGATTCTGTGACATTCGGTGAATTAATAAAGAAAGAATATTTAACAGAAGGGGTTTTGTGGATATTATAGTAATTTCAATAGTTGAGATCATAAGTCGATTGAACCTAGACCACCATGGAAAACCTGGAAGCATCGGAAGGCCGTTTCGTCCTATTGTGGGACTCCTCAGTAGTGCGCATCCACGATCCCGCCTCGCAACATTCGAACCAAGGACCTATTAGTCTCACGCCAGTGCACTCAACCGATAGGTTGTCCAGTGCTTCCAGGTTTTCCATGGTGGTCTAGCTTCAATCAACTCATGATTGCAACTATGCAAATAATATTTAAATATAATTTAATAATAATTAAGTATAAGATGTTTTTTCCAGAAAATGTAGATTAAAATCATAAATTAGGTAGGTTAAAAATAAACTTGTAGATTGAATCGCATACGGGAACGGGTAAAAGTAATCGTAGTATTATCACATAACGATATCTATATGAGAACAAATATCATATTTCACGAGTTTAATTGTTATTGTCTCTAGTAATTCGTGTAAACTAAAGATAACTGTTGATAAACTACTTTAACTTCTTGTTTAATTATGCCAAATATTCTATGTCCATGGTGTGTCTGGTAATTATGTCATTGAGTGTTTTAATTCTTCCTCATCTAAGGCTTTCAGTGACATGATCAACATATCTGAGATACGACTTGTTTTATTCTTACCAGTTTAACAACAATGAAAGATGTGCATAAATTTACACAGATAAATTCTGATATCATAGAAAATATAGCTGTTAACTTTAGACAACAGACATATTATTTTGAGCAAAATACTCAGTTTGGCTAAAGTATTTACGTCTATTGATTTAACGTCTTAAATGAACAAGTTAATGTTTAAGCAGACTATATTTTGCAGATTACAGCAAATATAATTTCTATAAAGAGAAATTTTATCCGCAAAGATGGACAGTGATTAGCAATGGAATCCAGGACATGCTTTCCATTCTATTTAGCACTCATCATCTGGATATACCTGCATCTCAAAGTTAATGTTCACTCTGAGACTCTAACTGAGTACCATTCGTGTTATCCACTTGGTTACTGTGTTGTGACAGTCACTTGCTTGTGTAATGGAGTGAAGTTTAAATTCACTTGGTATTGATTACTATCGATCTTTGCTTAGAATGATTGTGACTGAAGGCAATATCGAGATGATATTCACAGTATGTATATATGTCAATAAGGGACTAATCAATTGCAACTGTGAACATCAATGGGAACATTCAAGTAAACAATACTAAATGAATACAAATTATATTTATTTATTAAACGATGGTGAATTAAACAGATTTTTTTTTAAAAAGTTTTTTTAAGAAATTGAATTGTTTGAAATGAGTCATATTTTAATATTTAGAGGAAAAAAATTAGTAACCAGTAAAGTTCAACCAGGTCTGTTGTGAGATATCAACTCACAGAAGACATTGGTGAATGGATACTCAATTTCGCGGAGAAAAACATAATGTCAATGTCACTTTTTTCCTAAATAATTCAAGTTAATTTAAGGTTTTGATACACAACTTGTTATTGATAATTATTGCAATGAAAATAAATAATTGAATGTTTATCACCATTATTTCTATCATCTTAGATCTGTTACAAACGAGATTACTACATTGAAATTCTATCATACAGTAATATATATTTCTTAATCTTTACATACCTAAACTAGCTATACAACTGAAACTGTATTGTTGGATGAAAAGTGAAGATCAACATTGATGATGGATTTGTAAATATTGTTATCATTTGATGCGTTGGTGGTGTATTCGCTAATGATGTCAACAGATATAAGTAGTATGTGTGATGAGTGAAATGTGAAATGCCTTGTAGTAGAAGGTTGATCAGATGAAAGAGAAGGGGAGTAGAACAGAGAGCGTTTTGTGTGGAAACGAATGAACAGTGAAGTATGATACAATTGATTGATATTTTGCAGATGAACTATTTATTGTATGGTTTTCATAGTTCACGAAGTGATTCTGTAATTGTGTTCAAATATGTTTGATAATCGGCTCTTGTGTTTTCGTTCACTACAATAGTTACGATCACTGATAAAATATAAATTTAGAACCCTAGTAAAATTTGTAACAGAAGATAGGACCTTGGATATTTACTGTCCAACACGTTTCATTGTATTAAACGATACTCAGAGAGAAAGGATTAATTCATAGTTCAATGATAAATTGTGGAGTTCTTCCATCAAACTTGAAAACCATACATGAAATACTACATTTGCATGTCTTCTATGAATTGTCTGTTATAAACTTAGTCGTTCATTTATTCTTGTGTTTATTACAATCTCTCTCTGTTGATATTCATTTTTCTCCTTTATTCGATCTCTTAAACCTTTTGCTGCCAGATATTCCATTTCTGATTTGTGTTACATACTACTTATGTCTGTCGAAGTAAGAAAATCTAATTTTTCTACTCATTGGGATATTACAAATATATTAATTTATATATAATATCCATGCAAATAACAAACATTAGTTAGTGGTTAGTTATTCTTCAAAAATAAAACTTGACAATTAATAAACGTTTTATACGGTTGAAATCATGAGTCAATTGAAGCTAGACGACCATGAAAAACCTGGAAGCAATGGAAGTATTTGACTTCATGTTTAACTTTATGAGATTTATGACTAATTTTTAAAAAGAAATTGTTTATTAAAAATATAATTATTGTTTTACTAATTTTGTTGATTCAAGTAGTAAATATAGAATGCTTAAAATAATAAATATGAAAACTGTTATAATTTTATATCCGACTTTCTATCACGTGAATTATCCGCCAATCGGAATACGACTTTTCCGATCCTAACACTGTACCAAATCAATGACGTTCAATTGGTATGAACAGTCTAGCGTCCTTATTGGTCCCTTGTTCGCCTAGTCTTTCCAATTGAGTCCAGAACACTAATGACAGCTTCTGTTATGTATACCATTTATTTCAAGCATACTCGGTTTATATACCAGATAGACAGACCACATCACACCATAAAATGGAAAATAATATTTGTACAAGATCAAGCCAAATGTGGCTGTGAACGTGGGAGACTATAATCAATAAACTGAATATAATTTGGGGACAGTAATTCGTCTAATAGTATTTTATAGGTCAAAATGAAGCTTATAATAAGATGAATATATATAGATTAAATTTAATCACTGAATCGTTATACAATAACAATATATATGGATTAATAGTCCAATAATAGGTCCCGGAAGTTACCCGTACTTATGTCTTCACTACGATATAACAAAAACTAATTAATGTTTAAAAACTCAATACTACAAAACATTTCAATCGTGAATATAATGCCGATAAATTTACAATTATTCTAATAAATAAATGACTCATCAGATACTCATTGTTAAATGACAATTTCGTTAGTTTTAATAAACTAAGCTAGATAATCAAAGATGGAATCTACGACGCGCGTTTCTTTCTATTTGGGACTCGTCAGCTAGACGTAACTGCATCTCAAAGTTGACTTTCACTCTGGGACTCGAACCCAGTGCCGTTTGCTTCAAACGCCATTGCGTCATCCACTTAGCTACTGAGTCCTGATAGCCACTTGCTTGTGCAATGAGGTGAAGTTTAAATTCACTTAGTATTGTTTGCTCGAATCTTCCCATTGATGTTTAGGACTGTTATTGATTAGTCTCTAATTGGCATATGTGCATACTGTGCGTAATGCCTCGATATAGCCCTAATACATAAGCTTTATGAGCAAAGATGGATAGTGGCTAGTAGTGGAGGCAATACGTACATTATGCACATATGGCTAATAAGAGACTGGTCAATTGCAGTCCTAAACATCAATGAGAAGATTCAACCAAACAATACCATGTGAATTTAAACTAGGTAATGTTAAATAGTTATACATCGATATTATTTGATAGGTTTCACATTCCTAATACACTATAATTAGCCAACTAACTTCGTTATCTGGAATTCTCTTCTATCCATAAAGTAATTTAATATCTCATGTAGAACAGTATTGTATTCTTTCTTCAGATCTTACTGGTTGTATATAAATTATATGTGTGAAACAATGTAAATTCGGTGTGAATGTAAGTTGAATATGCAAAAAAACAGTCTTTTAATTGATCAACAGAAACTTTAAAGTGTTTATTCATACTAGATACTGATGGAAAGTAATCGTGCAATAAATGATAACAAATCTCTATCCAGGAACTCAAATTGTTAACTTTGATTTCATTCATATTAGTTCATACTGTTAATTTTTTATTTACTAATACCAGTTGGTCAACCAGATTTCATGATTTATTAACAAAAGCGACACGGCGGAAATTAGTGTATTTTTGATGCGTAGAAGAATAGAACTGTCAGGTTTACTGAACATTGAAATGTTTTTATTACCTCTGACGAGATATAATCATTAACTTTTTAATTATCGTCTATTATTTTAAGTCTGTAGTTTTCAAAGCGTTGACTATATACTTATAAGGCAATAAGCCGCGGATAGTTTAGTTCAGATTAATAAGCATTTAATGAATAAATGAGCAATCACGTTGAATGATTATACCAAAGAATACATTAGTAATTTGGAGGTTGATTATGTTGGATGAAGACTTTTGAGTGAACTCAATAAAGAATTGTACTTACATTAGAGTATGTAAATATTTTGTTATCAAGTACCGAAGTAAACACAGAAATTCAGCAGTTTATCAAATGTCAATCAGATATTTATATGGCATGAATGAAGGGCTCAATTTATGGCCTACATTCGTATGTTGTGCGTATGCAAAACATGATCTTTATTATCTCAGTAATTAGATAATGTTTATGTTTATAAAATACTTAGAACACAGAGTTCTTGTTCTTTCGTCAAACTAGATTATTTTCTTTATTTTATTCCGAAGACGTTTCTATCACCTGCTTAAAACTACTTCTTTATACCATTCTGTACTTTTATTAGGGTGGAAAAAAAGTTAAAGAGATGTTGAATTATTTTCGACTTTCAAGTAACTCCACTTGTATTGAATGAAAAGGCCAATTATATTTTGTGAAAAATTATTCTGGAACTTTTCAGTTTAAATTTCTGACCTTATTATTCCGCAATGTATAATGACAAGGTATGTAGTGTCGGTTACTATGTTAAGCCCACATAGGTTATTCCAGCCTTTGGACAGATCAATCTATTCATTCTACTCAAGCCGCATTCTGACCTTGTTAATTATTATCAGTTTATCAACCTTGACTGTTCTTATATGAGGATATATGTGTGCACTTCTTATTCTATACATCAGATGTCTGTAACTTATTTTTGTGTGACTATAAATATCGATTCGCGCTTCGTTAAATCGAGTTGGTTTACATGCCTTCTCCACTGCGCATCATTTGATTCACCCTCTTCTCTTCATTTCGTTCCTCTGATTGTCTGTCCAGATCAATGAGTGTACAAAATGAACGTATTTGAAATCCATTTTCGTACTTGACTTATTTAATTCCATTATTCACTAACACGGATTAGGTCGATAATTATACTCGAGGATAGACGACATGAATATTTTATTAACAATTACTTACACGATCAACCTATAGTAAGATTTTGGCCAACGAAAGATATAACCGTGCATATAATAGATATATATTTATAGGTTCGAAATTAAGCAGTGCACACTGAAAGGATTTGATTTTCGTTCCAAGCTTAAATTTCCCAAATAATTACGCAATCTCTTTTTCACTTTTTTTCAGGTTGTTGTGTATTTTTCTGTTATTCATGTTCAGTATGTTTAATGTATCGTGATTATGGAGAATGTTGTTGTGCACCATTAATTGTACCCGCATCTGAATTTGTACTGGGAACACAACATCGTGCACGTCAAAGAATTAAAGTAAGTTTATTGTTGTGTTGTATTTTTCTCGATTATGAATTATTACTCAAGATTGTTGGTATTAATCTTACTTCGTACAATTATGATAAGAAAAATGATTCAACCAAACTTTAATTTGAATGTAGGTGGAAACACTTTAAACTCATGTCATTTATGAGATTTTATATGGAAAATATTTCTCACTACAGAAACATATAACCAATATTACTTAAAATAACTAAGAAGCCTAATCAATTTTTTTTATATTAATTACACAGAAACAAAACAAAATGCATTTTAAAAAATGAAGTTTTAAAAGAATCTAAACATTCTTTTCCGATGGGTAGTTGTTAGAGCATTTTTGAGTTGTATGTACATATTCTAACAAAACATGCATTTCACAAATGATAGAGCGGTTAAATTGGCTTATAAGGCCTCAATAATAACGCTAAAATACTCGTGGGAATGGAAATATTTTATTTTTATATACAGCATGCATTGCTTTCATGAATGTGTAATGTTGAATTCAGCAGTATTATTCTCCAGGTCTAAATTATTTTTTAATAAAACCTTTGTCAAGTGATAAAAGGACAAAACACATTGAAACTAGAGTATAAATTTGATATCAGAATCCTTTATAATAATGTCAAGACAAACATCGAAATTCAAATATAATACAACCACAAAAACATAAGATATTCTAATGCCATTTTATCACTGGGTGGTGATCAATGTCATGCGTGTCAAGTCCGTCTTTATTGCTGATCAAATGCAAAGAAGAAGTCTAAAACACATCTTACTTGGTAGAAAAATAGATGAAACATTAAAAGATTTTATAAATAAAAAATTAGATCCCCCCATCAGATTTCAATAGTTTGTGATACCATGTTGGGATATCCCACATTAACGTCGTATTTAATTCTAAGACAGTGAACGTTGCGTGAAACACAATCACGGGATAATGAAAATTCTGATACTAAATGTATTGAGAATATTATATTTCATTCGACAACACCATAATTTATGGAGTACCTTTTAGCAACGCTACAGTGACCTTGAGAAAATTCGACGATTTACTAGGGTCTAAAAAGGGTTGTAAACTAGTGTGAGGAATTAAGATTAGAATTTTGAGTTGTAACTTAGGATTAGGGATCAGACACTAACTGACACCAGCAATAATGCCAAAATGCTATTTAGGTGTATGAATGGGTGAACTTTGAGCCAAAATCAAGGACATGCTATCTTTGGCTTCTATGGTTTGTCCATAAATTATAGCCTCGTCTTCGATTAATATTTATTTTGTAGGCAAGAAAATGAATCGTTAGGGTTTAAATTTCGGTATGTTTGCCGAATCACTGTATATACTACTGTTTTAGTTAACATATTACGGTTCAAATATACAAGAAATAAGCTGTACAACACACCCTGAAAAGCAAAGACAGACATGTATTCAAAAAATAGCTTAACTAACGTTATTAGTGAGTACATATAGAATAAGTAATGAACCGGGACTGACACCTTCATCAGACACTTGCCTGGATTTAAGACCCGTTCATTAAATAATTGATTTTTGCAGCGATTTATTAAAGGGTTTGCTATAAATTTGAGTGAATCCGACAATAGTCAAACATTCAAAGTGAGATTCCAATAATGAGGTAACGAAGTTTTATTCAAATTAAACTCGCTCCACTGAATACTTTAATATGGAAACTATCTACTACAAAGTTATCTTTTGTTTATAAATGGACATTTCTGAGGAGGCAAGTAATTGTGTGATTCTATGCGGCTGGAAGAAATCGATTTCTTTGATTCCATCTATCATTATCATCATCATCAGCGTAGCAATGTCAGGTGATCCTTTAAAGGGCTGATAAGCTAACAGAAATTGATATTTCAGTTGAAAAATGCTTGTTAGATTACAACTATATATTCATTTTAATTATCCATTGTTACATTCATTATAGGGTGGAATAGCATCAGATTGCTGTCAGTGGATATGGTGTTCTTCATGTTATGTATGCAGACTAAGAAGAGATATGAACTATACATTAAGCCAACTGGGCACTTTAATTTAGGCATCCATGTATTACTTACAAATACGATAAATATCCATGTACGTATAAACAGACACCTAATTTCGATTTGTAATTTAACATGAACAATTCCCTATAAATACAAATTTCTTTTTAAATTATTTCTTTTATTTATTTGGATGTCATGTAGCTAATAGTTGGGGTAAATGGAGATTTGCATTAAAATTTTCGTTTTTTCCTGGAGATTCTTATTTATTTATTAAAAAAGAGCAGTAGAATATATTCTTTTAATCAGTTTTTCATCATGACTCCACACTACTCGAGTTACAGTGTTACATAATGATATCATGGCTTCACAAGTAATTACGAGACTGAAGTCAAATAACCAACGAAGTAGTTGAAAGGTTGTGGATAAGATAGTTACAAAATAATCAAGGTATTTATATGTGAAAATTATATTTGAAATAATCTCAGTAATTGAAATTTAAATAATTCCAACGTTTAGTCCAGCGAACTTGTGTGAAAGTCGTCAGGATGAGGATATAATGTCTTCTCTATAATCGGCGCCCAATTTTTGTCAAACTATTCGTCCTAATACTGATGAATATTTGTAAAATTCAAGGCAATCATTTGTAAAAATTAAAAATATGTGATTTAATGGTTGATAAGTTACATAATATTCAACGATAGAATTCACAAAATATTTTGATTTGAAGTGAATCGAATAATATTTACGTAAGACTGAAGAGACTAATCTTAAAATTACACAAGAACGTAAAATTAAATATAACTTTGGAAAATACCTGAAACATTTATGTATTATCATCAATGTGATATAGGCTTCTCTTGTTTGATCTGTATCAATGACCAAGGTAGAGAAAGGTCTTGTACAGACTTAATTCAAGTATAAAGGCTAGGTTTCTGAATGTGAATCTTCGTAGCTTCGGTAGTGTGTTAAAGATGAACCATTCAATCATGTTATCAACTTGATGGAATACGATTTATAATTTTGTCTGAATCAACTTAATGTTATTCTGATTTATCCTGATTATCTGGTATATAGTTTATGGTGAAACTCTTAAAAACGCGTTCATAATTTCTGAGGATTTTTTCGGATGCCAAGTTTCTACATGCGGTACAGTAAGTTCCAAATGTGGGCAAAAATCCATGATAACTTAAGAAAAACGTGTTTGTTTCTGACGTCCGTGTTAATAAAAAATAAATTCACTGCATGGACATATCCATTAAATGTGTAAAGATCATCGAATGTACGTCGTATTCATAAACTGTTCAGTGTTGCTTAAATTTTAAACTTTACAGATTGTGAACGACAAATTCTGTCACCAACGAGTTATCGTCATATATCACTACTTTAATGATGCAGAGATTACAGATAAGCCAGTTTATATCACATAAATCAGTTCACATATTGTTTAGTTATCATCGACCTGAATTTTGGTATTCATTTGAGATTACATACGAAACTAATCTTTATCCATTAAATTAATATATTATTTTTAGGTTCATATGAGGTGATTTCCAAATTAATATTGTTTTACATCCTATCGTCTATGAAAATTTACATGGATTAATAAAAATTGATCAATTTTTACAAGTTTATTTACTTGTATGTCATTGTAAGATGATTTTTGTATGATGAATTAGGACACAAAGTAAAGAAACGACTCTATAAGTAGCTCCACTGATATTTATTGAGTTCCGCCCGTGTATTTATAATTTGCAAGAAGTTGGTACTGACTGACAGGCAGGGAGGATGATAACATTTTGACTTTCATAAATCTTCTTTATAATAAGCTGTTCTTGTCCACATCCCATGTACGTGTTACACAATATTAAAGTTCTAATTCGTTCATCTTCAAGTTATAGTTTCGTTCTCATGATAATTTGCGTGTATTCAAAAATCACATTACGTGTAGTGAATTCGTCTGAGGATAAACTCCACTTTGTCAGATCATTTGAGTTTATTGTAGTCAGTAATAAAGCTTATGTTTTCATTTATTTAGTCACTCATTTGAAGATATTTTGGGATATTTTTTAATACAGAATTAACCGGAAGTACGACCTGCTATTTCGTAATTTTTCTCCCATCATAACTGGGTGCTTTATGCTTGACACGTCCGTATCATGAAGGAGTGGTACTTTTGTCGTAAAAATCTTTACATTTATCATGTAAGCCAGGAAAAAAGACAGCGAACGAAATACATCATGCATCATGGATTACGACTGTGTAAATAGTAACTCCCACTTCATTATGATTGGTTACCGGGTGCAAGGATAAAATTTCGATCGAAAGTGGAGTTTATCCTCACCAGTGAATTTGTCGGTCGACTTTTGAATAAGTTTTACAATAACTCAAAATTGTTGTCATTAAACATTATGATATTTTTGAATAACGTATAGCCAACTATATTTAAAAAGAACTAAATAAGTCCAAAAATAAACCAGAAAATGGAAAAATACTTAGAAAACGATCTCGGAACAAGCTAATAGGTCAACATAGACGTTTCATATTCTGAAATAAACAACTGTTGTTCCTTGAAGTTTTTAGATTTTTTTCGCGTTTATGCTGGGTTGATAACAGAAAATACTAATACTCCGAACATTATCAAAGTAAGATCAATCCATAACAATTAATTAAGTCACATGGATCTAGCAACAGACCATTAAATCCTAGTGTTAAATCTGTTGGTGGATATTATACTGCTGTCTGAGTCTATCTCTCAACCATCACCATTAATTTGAAATTTGTAAGAAAAACATTGCAGTATCCTGTAAATAAAAGCAAATAAGTGGTTATGAAGTAGTGATCAACTATTAATTACTAATTTCTTGATTTCATGGTAACTTTTGTGGACATGGGAGCTTTATTAGATATATAAAAGTTCATTAACTGAGAACTATTATGTAACAGCTTTACAAAAGTATCTAGTCAAAATATACGCACATACTAGATTGATCAAGATGTTATGTTTATCATAAATATACCAATCACTTCATTCATTTCAGTGTTATTTGAATTAAGTTGATTTAACTGGCAGCAGGTTTGTTGAGATCATATTCACTATCTCTACGACAATATCTGATCAAAAACTAAATCCTATAACTCTATTAACAACGCCTAAGAATGTCATCCATTTATTTGAGTATAGTCATCTCTAACTTTCTCATTTAGCTTTGAAAATTTAGTCAGTCTAAAACGACTCACAGTTTAATTTTTTAAATTTAGGTTTTTGATAAAAACAAAATTATGTTGATTGTTATGAGGTCATTCTGTCTGTAAAATAAGATTTCGCTTATTTCGGATATCAACAAACAATATATAAGGTTTTTTTTGTGTAACAAAGTCACATCCATTGAATGAACCATCATTTTAAAATGATCTATTTTATTTTGTTGATTTATAAGATAAATATTTGGAATGATTTATTTCTTTAGAAAACGAACGGTCTACGTTTGTGGCACATTCGAGAATCATTTTATTCGTTATATATGTATACGATAAATTTGACCTTATTGTAACTTTATGAACATAAATTTCGTTATCATAATCCGTTCATTCTTCCTTGCCTGATAAAAAACCAATATCTGAAATCTGTGTCCTTCTGACTAGTTTATATAATTTATGATAATCTTTTAAATGACCAGTACAGTTATATATTTGTCGACAAAACGTGACTATATTGAGTGAAAGATGAAAATGATTTCTTACATTGGATATTGGTTATTCAAATTCTAAAACTAGAAAATACACATTAATTACGATTATTGATGATAATTTTATTTAATAATAATCCTAGAATTCATTAAGTTTTCCTTTAGGGACGCCTATTAAAAAGTTTAATAAAACAAAACTCCTTTGCTTCAGCTTTTCTTCCCTTTTGTGATCAAATCACTTGGTGTTTTGCTCTAAACAAACTGTCACTGAAATTCAGTAATGAATGCTCCTTACTGAAGTCATATTTCTTACTGTTAACATATTCTAAAATATGTATCAGTTCTCTTGTTTGAATTCTTTAAATTTAATCGATTATCAATTTGTCCATATAAAATAAAAATTGCACCATACCTGACTGCTCGAATAATCATTTGTACAACTAAATAATCTTATGTCAATGTAATAAGTATTTTGATATTTATATATTACTCTGACTATAGTAGTTTGTTTTTTTAAAGTGTTATTATTGACTTTCATAATTGCATAGCAGTTAAGTGGTGTGATAAATGACATATTCTTTAAAATACTATGGTTATCAAAAGCTAAATTTTTCGTCAACGTTATATGGATCGAAAGTTCTTCAGTCTTTTTACAACGTTTATTGTTTACTATTTGTTCTGACTTCTTTTCGGTGTTCGTTTTGTGGTAAACTGAGAAATATAATCCATTTGTACACTGTGTATAACTTCTCAAAAAATTGTTTTGTCGTGTCATAAGGATGGCATCATTTCGAATTCTTTTTACTAGTGAACAAAGTTCGAAAATCAATTCTTTATTATGGATATTTTTAGAGTGAATTATGTGATTTTAACAATTCGCAAACGAAGGCGTTCATTGTCTGATTATATATATTGTAGTACATTTATATAGCTTAATAAAATTGAAAAGAGAAACATTGAGAACCAAGGAGGAATAGATAGACGTTCTGTCATGATTTACAAGTTTTTAAAAGTTTCGGTTCACCGCCGAACATAGATTGCCATTTAGAAACTCTCAAGTTAGATTGCAATAATCTAGATCCTTCATTAGTATAACTTCATTGAATAAAATGGTTAAAAAATGGGTGTGTCTTGATAATGTTGCTTCCTATCAATCATCTAAAATATAATTATTTACTGTACTTTCCAAAATTGATTTAGTTCGATTCAACCGGAAATTATCAGTTAACATTCATTTTACTATAAACGCCTAAAATTCAAATAACCTCGATCTTGCAATAGATTGAAGTTTTCAGTTAAGAAATAGAAATATGCACGCGACATTTTCATCAAATCAAATTTATATATCAGGCAGTCGGAGGTATTTGAAGTTAAACGTATATTTCATACCAGCTTGAACTCGATAATAAAGCCTACTTATAATCCTGAATGAATTTTTCTCTTTTTGTTAGATTTAAATCTAGTTCACCCAGCTGTATAGTGTGAGAATTATACGAAATAACTAACCTTTTGTATTTCTGAGAAATTGAAATTTAATTAGACAATGGTATGTTCATTTTATTTTATATTTTAGATCACGTTCTATTGATCGTGTTTTAAACTAGAGTTAATTGAACCTATGGTTACATTACGATTTGCTTCATGAAATTCAGTTCATAACAACGGATTAAACAAATAGGTTAATAATCGGTACTTAAAGACCAATCAGTTGTCAAATATCTATATTTTCTGTTTAGCATTTAAACATATTCATATTATGTTTTTCACCTTAAATTAGTCATAATAAGTAGCAAATAAGTAGCAAATATCAGTAAATATCTTTAAAATGTTACTTTACAATCAATAATTAATTTCAGTAATAATTGAGATCAATTAACTCATAATATCCATAACCCCCTTTTTCTGATATCAAATAATTAATTCTTTTAAAAAAATTGAAGTTTTACAAAAAAAAAACAAAGTTTGTAATACTCATAAGAAAAAAAATACAGAAAATTAATTTTTTCATTCTTTTTTAATTTATTAAAATTATTAAAATAAAGAAACTTTTGTATCCCTGCCCAACACGGATAAGAAAAAAACAACAAGATTGAAATTAACAATATTTAACAATATGAAAAAAATCAATAAACTGAAAAGAAAAAAATTATTTTCAAGATATTTTCTTTTAACTTAATTTTTTCATTGAAAAGAAAAAAAAATAAGTCGTTGATTAAATTCTGATTAATTTCATATAAATAAAATAAAGTTCTGTAAAATAAAATGAATATGAGAAAAATGAATAGTTAATTTTAAATTATTTAAATAATAAAAAAAAAATTAGAAGCAAAGATGGATAGTAGCTAGCAGTGGAATCCAGGACATGAGTTTCATCCTATTTGAGACTTATCAGTTGGATGTACCTTTATCTCATGAGTTGATGTTCACTCTGGGACTCGAGCCCAGTACCGTTTATTTCAAACATTAACTCTGTGATGCAGGTTCATCCAGTTAATGAGTTCTAAATAGGACTAAATGCTCATCTTGGATTTCACTGCTAGCCACTATCCATCTTGGCTTATAATACTTGTGAATTAAGTCCTTATCGAGGCAATACACAAAATATGCTTATATGTCAATAAGAGATTGAACAGTTGCAGTTCTAAATATCAATGGGAAGATTCAATTAAAACAATACCAAGTAAAATAAAAAAAGTTGTCTTAAAAATATAATAATTGTATGTATACAAACCTATAGTAATCCCATTAAGAAATTAATTATTAAGTTGAGTTTGTCATAATTTCAGAATTTTAATTAATTAAACTTTACATAGACTAAAAAAACGTATTTCATAAAAATGATCATCATACAATGATAAATAATTATTATGAATCTTTTGTTTGATTTTATATTTTTGAGATTATGCAAATTGGAGTAAAGTATAAGTCCACTCTATTGTTAGTTATAACAATAGTCTTTGTTAAACAGGCTTTAAGATATGATAGTTTTTTTTATAAAAAAACATATCTAAAAAGAAATTAGTGTTCTTCGTCGAGCGGAATAAGCACAAAATAATTCGCTATTAATTTATGATTCCAGTATAATTTAAGTCAGAATAAGTAAGCATTTGAAGCACTTTTCTATTCAGTCAGTGTTATTTCTTGTTTTTAATGGTACTATAAACTCTTGAATCCTTCAGTAACGGATTTTGGTTGATCAGTATAGTTTAGTTTAAAGCAAATATTTTATGTATAACTCAATTGATCAAAATCATATAATAAGTTTTTAATGTGTTTATGATCCTCTGAAGGAGTTGAAAATGTTAATCGGTTCCAGTATTAAAATCAGCAATACACAATTCTTCACTATGTAATTATCTTTTTAACTACCAAAATGAAATATTATATTCATTTTGAAAATCGGATATCAGAGAACATACTCTAATTACTGTGAATAATCATTCAGTACTTTTAATATGCGTAAGAGAAATGAGAATACTATACCGAATCGGCCTTTGGTCTGCAGAACCAGAAATTAAGTTATCGATGAAGTTTAGAAAAGATTGTCATCATATAATATTTTACCTGAAGCAGTAGAAAATCAACAAGATATGAATGACGGATAACCTCAACTTGTTTATTTTTAATTAATTGCGTATTCAGTGCGTAAATATAGATTCATTAAGATATTTATCACTAAGTTTACTAAAGGAAAACTTTAGTTCTGAAGAAATTTGATGATATAATGTGAAACATGTATTCTCAATTAATCATTTAAAATGCTAAGACTTTTAAGAGTACTGGAAAATGATCGGTTAGTTCAGTAGACTTTAGTATTGAAATCAATCTGCTTATTTTACTTTTATTTGGATAAAATTTTTCTTTGAATACTTCAAACGTTTAGTCTTTTATATTTTGAAAAATAACTCCCATGATTGCAATTTTTTTATTTTTAGTAGTTAACTGACTGAAAACAGCATCAGTCTCTACCTCATCCCTTTGTCAGGAAACCATATTTTTATGAATCAATGTATAATTACAGGTTAATCGACAAGTTTCTTATAGCATTGGTTGAATTTAGTAATAAATATTACCTGAAATAATATGGAGTTCACACAACCTTGGTACCTGAAATAACATTTAAAATCCCTGGAATAACTTCTGCTTGAAATGTACCTGAAGGCACAAGCTCTCCGTCTAACATTGTGGTGACTGAATCTTGGGAATATGGTTCTATTCGTAGAGCACAAACTTTTACAATATCCATGTTAGATGTTGATTGTAGGCCTTGACCACTTGACAGTGCACGTCCCAAAGCTAGTAAATCAAATCTGAAATATAATTTTGTAAAAATAAAATAAAATAATGGTATTAATTTGGTCTAACGCATGCATTATGAAACCAGGACCTGACACAAAAGATTTGTTATAGTGTTACTTTCCGAATTTTATTTAGAATGTTAATCGATACTTGGCTCGTTTAGTGCGCCTTGTTGGTTTCATGATTTCCTAGGACAACTCTAAATGACCATATATAAACAAATATATTTGTAAAGAGTGTTTCACTAACACGAAACAGTTTTCTTGATTTTTCTTGTCTTATATTGTTACCCAGCTGATCTATAAGGTTAACTATAGTCACGTTAAATCAGTATTTATAAACAATTTGACTGAAGCAACTTTCTCATAGTGAACCAAATAAAATGATTTTTCAATTAACAGTAGATCGCTTTACTGTAAATTAATTGATTTTGCATATTGTGAATAATATTATAAAACAGAATTTACATTTTAAATAATGGAATGGTTATTTTACCATTCAAAAATAGAATGAACCAGAACTAATGTCAATATGAAATATGTTGTTTCATAGGGAAATTATGAAACTAAGTTCCTTGAAAAAGCTTAGACCAGATTGCCAGGTGAAACGTTGGATTTACTTAAAATTTATTCGCTGAGATTTTACAAATATATTATTCCTATTTAATGTTTTACATCAACTCGGCGCCCAAATGCTGTGAAAGTATTCGCTTTAATTTAGACGAAAGTTCTTATATAAGTTTTATGGAATGTTAAAATGTTTAGTTATTTTATAATATCAAATGCGAACCAAAATAAATATAAACCAAATAAAGATACAATAATATATTCGTTTTATTCAATATCATGTATATGATTACATTAAAGAATTCTGAGTACCAAATAAACACGTCTGCAACAAGTTTCAATTTTATACGCACTAAATTTATGGATATTTAAAACGTTTTTAAACCATGATACTCTGTTGTTTCCATTTATTCGTAAATGTATACAGTAAGTTTTGTTCCAGTGACATATTTTATATTATCATATACATTTAGTGTATGAATTCTATGGTAACTGCCTTTCTCTTCTCTAAAAACAGAGGAAAAAGGATTTTATGAACTACCGTTGTGGAATTTCTTCAGTTTCTCAGCAATTAGACTCGCTATAGATTTAAGAACGCGTTAATACACACAATAAAGAGACTGAATACGTTTATTAACAGGTATTAAAAAAACAGGAAAAATAAAGAGCACTAGATGTATTTACGAAAACATGAAGGACCATATGTTCGAGCAGCTTGAATGACTTCTTAATCATGTAATATTGAAGTAAAAGAGAAATTTAACTAATGTGTTTAACATAAATGATTTGTTATTCCATGCTATTTTAAAAGGGATTTCAGATAAACTTAGTTGTATTTTCGGGTTGCTAAGATAAACAAATAAAACTAATTATTGAAATATAATCTCTAAAACAACAGAAAACAAAACCATGAAAAGTGCACAAATAGCGTTTCACTTATTTCAGTTATTAATAAACTCGGTTTTTACATCTTTTTAGTGTCAGCATAGTTTCAAGACACATAGTTTAATTTTTTTGATCCTACATTCATTAACTGACAACTAATATATTCATGTTCTCAATCAAAAGACTCAACAATATCCACAACCCTGTACTGATAATTATAACGTGCACACTAGTGATTAGCTTCCTAATGTAATTTTCGGAGGTCCTGGGTTAGATCCCATGTGCGGAATCATGAGTGCGCATTGTGAGACGTCCCATACTAGGATGAAACGGCCATTCAGTACTTCCAGCTTACCAATAGTAGTCTGGCAATCATCGATTTATGATCCTAATCAAAAACTAATTAATCTCCACAACTTCACACTGATAACTAATATATAATTGGAGAGAACACAAATAGTTTTGCTTTTTTAAATGTTACTTTGGCAATTAACATCTAAAGCTGCAGAGTTAGAGTATACTTTGATGCGAAAACATCTCAGTAAGAACTTAAGTGAGCTATGAAAATGTCCAAAGAAAACTGTTCTTAATAAATATAGATTTGTAAATATTTAACTAGAATTTTAAAACATATCAGTCGACCTAATTCAGATATTATGATGACAGGTTTATGACATTTATTTTGAATGGTATTGGAACCATTGATAGGAGTTTCTTTTTGCTGATAACAGTATTTCAGTACACATAAACACAACAAAGTCCATGCTTTCACTTATACTGAGAGCCAGTAATTGTCTTGTGCTTACAGTTAGACAGTTAATTCACCACTTTTGTGGAAAGCTAGATTAAGTAACAAAGTCTGGGTCATTTTTAGTTTTCATTCAGTATATTTGACCCTTTATTGTATTTTGAGATCTTTTGACTGTATTCTCCGTCACATCTTATAAAAGCAGATTTGCAAAACAGTAAAACGTTAAAAAACATCGAAAATAAGATTAATTATTTATTGAAGGATTTCTTCAGGATGCTGAGCGTAGCAATGTACTACAATTTTAAATGGATTAGAATTGAAAACAAGTAACTTTAGTTAATGTAGGTTTATCATACAGCTGTAAGTTCAATGACAACCGCAAACTGCTTACTGTATTGATAATTTATTTAAGGTCAGATATTTGATCAGAAGTAAATGACCCACTATTTGTGATTCAACAATACTAGACTGACCTATTCTTCAAGTTTAGTTACCTACCGAAAAATGGTTTGTTTCCTCTGGAATACTGATGACCGTGTCAGGTGTGATTGCAAGTAAACTGACTCAAAGATTAAGTTGTGAAATTTGCAGCCAAATACACCAAATAAGATAATCAAATGATTACGTTCTGACTCCAGATATTCTAAGACTCGCTCACACATAAAGCATCAGCTTCGATAATCGGTTGGAAATTAATATTTTTAAAGCTGTTATCAACCGTATTTATTTATGTATTCTATAAAAATATTCATTAATGCAATGATGCTGAATTGTATTTTTGTTATTAGTAAAATCTAGATATTTGCTGATAAATGAACTGAAGCTTAAAATAATCCCTGAATGTTTTCATATAGGTTCCTCATGAACATAGTAATAGGTTCAACTTATCGAGTCCTTGAATTTTTATGATGCTAGTCGTACACCTGAATTCCCTATTAAACAAACAATGGATGATAGAAATCTATTTTGAGACCATTGCGAAGTACTTTTATGGCCAGTTGAATAATAGAGGTCGTTTTCTGAGGTTTATACAAATGAAAGTTAATTTTTTTCCCTAATGGTTACTGAATTTTAATTTTTCTCTTGATTTTCTTTATGTAAATTAATTATTACTCTTCAATCGACCCATGGTGATTTGAATGTCGACTTCTAGTATTGCTTTCTCGATTACTTAATTAAATTTTTTATTTGTTGAAAACCAGGTTTAGGGCTTTATTTTGTGGAAAAACATCACATTATCAGAAATATTAATTGTACTGCAATCTGTAGTTTCATAGAAAACTGAACTTCAATAAAAATATTTTGTCGGTTCAATGCTTGAATAGGACATCGGGCAGCTATTTCATATATTCTTGAAACAATGAAATACATTATGAATATAAATTATAGGACATTTACACATAATCGCCTATAAGATCAATATCTTCACATAAATATTATGATCCACTGAACACTTGAAATATTTACTTTTTTTTTCAAAGGATATTCTTAATGTTACTGAATCGTCAGTTTTAGTCATTAAGCAGTATTAATTGATTCTTTTCAGATCGTAACTTTCCTTAAATTAAGATACAGTTCCAAAAAAACTCCGTCTTTCCCCTCCGGGGGCTACTGCCGGTCCCAAGCCCGGATAAGGGAGGAGGGTTAGGCATGCGGTTAGTGACCCCATCCTATAGAATACTAACTCGCTAAAGAAAACGCTAACCAGAAAAATTATTAATACTGTTGGATGGTAGCTTAGTGATTTAGAGTTTATACATTCACATATGAACATATGAAACAGTTCCAAAAAACTTTGACATACCAATGAATAAACATAATTCATTCCAAATTGCACTTTTCTCATAGTACACTATTTAGAATTTTTACATTATAAAACTGTTCAAGTTATTAAAACTATCTAAGCTTATTTCCAGTATTAAGTTCATGCAGAAGTTAAAAACGGTATTGTACAAATATTGGGTATGCTCTATTAATATTTGTACGTAAAACAGTTTGAATAAATGCATACAATTTAGATTTTATACTAATGTAAACTATATTTTATCCTTAAAAATCTGTTCATAAAATAATTTGTATCAACCAACCTTGTTGTGTTTTCATGCAGAATTAATAAATTTAAATATGGGTCACTCATATGAGCATCTGGATACATTACAGCACTAGATGTTATATGAGAGTGATTTAATACTAATATTGTAACGAACTTTTTGTCTAAAGTGACCCATTTGTCTTGGTGATTAGAAATATGTTGATTAGTTTCTGGTAGAAATCTGTGAAAATTAAAATACGATGAAAAATTTATGATTTATCTTTTTACACTTATTTCTAATATGAATGTAATGTTGGAAATAAGAGTTACGGTTGAAGTAAGGTCTAAATTAATGACTTATTGGCTACTATGTTGATGACCTGGCCTTCCCGAGTTGATGATATTTGTCAGTTCACTGTATTTGATGGTCGTTGTCTCTGAAGAGTTGCTAACATTCAGTGACAACACCATTTTAGTAATACTGAGGTTCAACAATGCATTTTCATATTCAGTAACGATAATTCAATCAGTTTCCTTATCTTGAAACACCTTAGGTAGCTTGGGCAAGTGTTGCGAATGTCATTCTAGAGAATTTTACGTATGATATTGATTACCCACTCTGGAGTGGTGGAAAAAAGCAAAGATCTGGTAAAGCGATGAAACATTACCGTGGTTTAAAAGAAAGTGGAACAAAACTGGCACCTTCCAGATCATAGCAACTGTTTGATTCGGCTTTTGGAGACAGCTTAGTAATGTGAAACTTAATCGATCATAGCTCATAACAAAGTTCAATAGGGGTTGACATTAGTTTTCTTCTACATTCTTCATGAAAAACGAAAGGAACTTCATTAACTGAAAGAATTCTTTTGGACTTTATTTTGACCAAACTGTTTTTCCTATTACGTACAACTTTCATTCACTTACGTTTTTGATTATATTCCCTCGTTCCTCCATATCTACACAATTTCGTTCCGTTAATGTACGGTGCCTATGTGCACAAGTATTTTTGTGTATTAAGCTAATAAATAAAGGATGATGACTCACGGATGATGCTTCTCGGTTTGACTGTTAACGGAATTTGAATCTTATTTCACTCGCTTATCAGTCAGTCTTTTCTTTTATCTAATTTAATTCCTCTCAAAATTAAATACATCTGTTCCATAACTTCTCCGAGGGAAATATTATATTTAACCCGTGCCTGTCAAAGAGTAATTTAGAAGCTAATACGTACAATAGAATTTTAGATAACTGACCTTATGGTTTACACTTCTGCTGTAGAATATCGGTGAGACATCTGCATCTGCAATATTCATCAGTTAAACTCAGCTATTTTACTAAAGTGTAAATTATTTTAAGTGGAACCATTAGGTGCCAAACATAATCTATGAAGCATTTTTAAATTATAACTTCCATCTCGATTATTTTCCTATATTTCCAGATAGATAGTGTTCCCACTCTTAACTACAATAAGACAACAAAGTAACTGACACAGTTACAAGAAAATAAATAATGTACCATAATGTAAAAACACACTTACGACCAGGATTGATGCGATTTTTTGATCTGTTGAGGGGATTCATTTAATTTATCTGTTAAATCACTTGAATTTTCACATTCCTGTATAAACAATAAAATTAAATCAATATTAAGTCAGGAATGTAATCGTATTTAAGACTAAAAGGGTTATATAGGTTACTTTCAGTAGTATTTATACGATTTGTACAACTGCCTCGTGATGCCGTTTTTTGATTTTCACAATGTATGTCCTATCTACCTCGAGCTACTTTTCCTAATTTTCTCTTCAGCTGGAAGCTCTTTTGTTTTCTCCTACAATAGGCAGTTGCTGATGGTATCTAGTTAACAGACATTGAGTATCATTCGTAGACAATCATTTATAAGTACTTGTTCTCCGACTATAGAAATGCTGTCCTTGCTTTGCCAATCCTTGCTATCCAGGGATATGAAAGCTTTCACCTCTTCCAAAGCTTTTCTATCAAGTGTGGTTGGTTTGGTGTTCTCTGTGTTGTATTTGAGGATCTAGCATTTTCCCTTATGTATGTTAAGGACTACTGACGCACAGGCTGCTGCTACACCAGTTGTTTTCCCATGCATTTGTTCGTACGTATTGGATAGACAAGGGTGCTTACTCTCCCCCTTCCTCTTTCTTCTATTGGTCGACTGGATTAGGAAGACCCCAACACCTGACGACAAGCACGAAAGATTTGGACTTCGCAGATGAACTGGCTCTTCTATCCTGTACACATGAACAAATGCAGATGAAGACAACTAGTGTATCGGCAGCCTCTGCACCATTAGGGTTCAACATACACAAAGGAAAAAGCAACATTCTTAAATGCAACACAGAGAACACCAAACCAATCACCCTTGATGAAGAAGCTCTGGAAGAGGTGAAATCTTTCACGTACCTACTGAGCATCATCGATGAACATGGAAGGTTCAATGTCGACGTAAAGGAGAGGATTGGCAAAGCATGGGCCTCATCCCTACAATTGAAGAACATATGGAACTCAAAACAACTTTCAATATATATAAAAGTGGGAATCTTCAGTACGAATACCAAGATGGTTCTACTGTAGTGAATAAGAACACTGGTGGGGGACAACCGAATGTATTTAAGCATAAATTACAGACTATCTCACTAAATTCTGATAACCATACAGCAAACAGTTAATCTGCAAAATAACAACTAATTGTCTCAATCTTCACTGTTCCTTCTGTAAATGTCAATCCATCTTCTCTAATTTCATTGTTTATGCACTTTCCTACCAAATGCGTTTCATTTCAGTTCTTTCCTTATCGGTCTTCTGCAAAAATATACTCTATGCCTGACCATTACCATATACTACTTATGTGAATATAAGTAGCCCACACCATACCACTACGTTTAGCTAAAACTTTGAGAACTACTACAACCATCATCAAAAACGTACGAGTATTTATAAACAACTGTCTACACGAGATGCTGAATGTCTATCGTTGGTCGGATACTATCAGCAAAAGCCTACTGTGGGAGAGAACAAACCAGCTCCCATCTGAAGACGAAATTAGTAAAAGACGTTGGAAGTGGTTGGGAAATACATTATTGAAATCATCGAACTGCATCACGTGTCAAGCGCTAACTTGCAATCCTGAAGGGAAACGGAAGAGAGGAAGGCCGAATAACACACTACGTCGGGGATCGAAAGAAGGTTTGAAAAGGATGAATAGCAACTGGAAAGGATTGACCAGGATAGGACTGAATAGGGGTGCTGGTGGGTAGCCTATGCTCTTCTACGAGGGGTAACAGGCGTAAGTAGTAAGTAAGTATGGGATAGAAGGGTTAGGTCATCTACGAAGTCCAAATCTCCCAACAGCATCCGAGCTATCCATTATATTTCGTGCCTCCTTCCAGATATCGAGGTCTTCATACTCCAGTCAATCTGTAATAGAAAGAGAAAGGAGGACAGTATGCAGCCTTGTCTGACACCCGCACCTGTCAGCTGTCTTCCATGCAGCACTTTGCAGTGTAGTCCGTCGTGGGAATTCCGTATGATGTTGACGATTTTCCTAGGTACTCGGGAGTGTCGAATAAGTTTCCATACTGTCAAATACTTTCTCACAATCAAGAAAGTTGATGTTTAGTGACGGATTACATTCGATTGATTGTTCACCAATGATACGTAGTGTCACGATTTGGTCAGTGAACGACCGATCCTTATGGAATCTAGCCTGTTGTTAGCGAAGTTGTGCGTCTACTTAATCTTTCATCTTTTTCAGCAACACTGTCAAAAATGTTTACTGCTACAGACAGTAGTGTGATTCCTCTGTTGTTAGTTCCCACAATTGCTCAGATCTCCTTTCTTAGGTATCTTGATGAGATGTCTTTCTTTCCAGTCCGTCGGCACTTGTTCTCGTTCTCAAATCTTTCTAAATAAGACGTGGAGCAACTTTGTAGTTACTTCTGTATCTGAATTTACAGCTTCTGCTGCTTTATTGTCAGATCTTGTTGTTTTCTCACTCTTGATTTGTCTGATAGCCATCCTGATTTTTGATCGTTGATGGAGTGACATATATAGGAAGGTCTGTGTTTGCTGCTTGGATGTCCGATCGGTTCAGTGGAACTGGTCTATTCGTCAGTTTTTCAAAGTGTTCTACCCACCTGTTTTGCTCTTTTTGAATCTCAGTAATTGTCTTGTCTTTTCTGTTCTTAACTTGTTGCTCTGATTTATAATATTTCCCTGTTAGTTTCTTCGTTATGTCAGAGTTATTTCATATAAGTTAGTGGTAAGAAATAAATATTAGCCTTTCAAAGTAGTACTTATTCCTTAGAGTGACTTGATCAGAATGCGAAATGATTTACTTTCGTTCACTATATTTTAGTAATATTTTTCTTACGACTATTACATATCAGTTAGCCAAAAATAACACACTTTTATTTTCTTCAAAGCGAAATGTAATGAAATACAGTTTTCTACTTTTATACATTTTATATTGTTTTAAACTTCGAAATTTTTTAGAAATCATATTGATAGATTTGTGTAAGAATGGAGTTCAACAAAAGCCAGTGTAATTCATACAATTTCAATAAAATAACAGGTTACATAAGTTTCTTTTCTTAGAAATTTAATACGCTGATTTCACCAAACAACCATATTTCATTTACAGTTAATGGTCATGGTTGTTACATTTTTAGTCATGTGATTCCATCTTAGATAAATAAATATCTATTCTGTATCTTATTGATATCGATAGGCTTAATGTACTTGTAGCCTATTTTCCGTAGAGCAAATTTTTATATTTACATATAGCAAGCATTAACTATAGATAGGAATAGTTTACACATTATTATATTGTTTGTTTAATGTGGCAGAATTATAAATAAGTTATATTCATTAATTAAAGGATATAAAATCTGTTTGAACAGTGTTTTTTCCTATTTAGGCTGGACTGATACAATTCTAGACATTTAGGTCATTGGTCAAAATAAAAAGTAGAATGCTCGACTTTGAGAGGTCGTTTCTTATGATTTAAAAACTCGTTGATGAAAACAATCAATTTATAAAAAGCATCCATTTATTGAAATATCGTAATTTAGTTAATACTTATCTACATAGTTCTATTAATAACGAACAAAACTGATTGGACGTTAATTTTGATGATAAAATGATTGATAATAACACATAACATATCAGGATAGGGTCAAAAAGATTGTTGAGTTTAAATTTATATTTATGAATGGATCAATGTTAGACCACCATGGAAAATCTAGAAGAACTGAACGGCAGTTTCGTCCTAGTACGAGACTCCTCACAATGTTCATCCATTCATGATATCAATCTAAACTCAACAAAAACCACAATTCCATTTTGATAATTATCATGTGCTCACTAGTGATTAGCTTCAAGTTGGATTTCCTGGAGTTCTAGTATGAAGCCTTGAACAGTGAAGTTCAGCCATGTATGTTATGAGGCATTTACTCCCTGTAGAAAATGGTGGACGGTTGCGTAGCTTCGTGGATTTGTTGAAGTTAGACATTGACGCCACTGGATGCTAGCTCAGTGGTGTGGAGGTTGAGTATACACGAATGAGACCAAAGGTCCTGGGTTCGAGTTCCACTTGCGGAATCGTGAATGCGCATTGGTGAGGAGTCCCATACGGTCGTCCACTGCTTCTAGGTTTTCATTCGTGGTGTAACATTGATCCATTCATCATATCAATCCAAACATATCATATCCTTTAAATTAGAGCATTAACTATCACCCTGGCTTCTAAACAGTCAGTCAGTCAGCTACAACGTAGGACCAGGCACATTTATGCATCGGTCCAAGTTGCCATATCTCGTTAGCACAACAAGATGAACACCGGATTCATAGAAATAGTTAATTTAGTGGTGGTAGTATATAAAAGATAGGTTGTATATAAGGGTATAGTATAAGAAGGAAGAAAGTTATGAAGAAATTTTAATCTTAAGGTTTAAAGGAAGATAAAGAGTGTATACATCTACGCCATTGTGATCGATTCTGAGCCATGTCACCTAGAGTCTCCAACCATTGGTTACGATAGTCACGCGGACCCCAACCAGGTAGTTTGCATCTACCAACATGGCTCAGAATAGAAGTTAGTGACTTTAAGCACTGATGCCACGTTTTGGTTTGGCCGCCTCTAACTCTCTTCCAACCATCCCCTACACTAGTCAGCATTGGGCGTCGTGGTAATCGGTGTTCAGGCATACGTAATACGTGGCCTAACTATCTCAGTCGATGAAGATTCATCACCTCATCAATTGATTTACCATCATTCTCTAATACCCTGTGTCTAATCTCACTATTACTTACCCAGTGATCCCAGCAGATGCGAGCGATATTTCTGAGGCATCTGTGGTCAAATACTAGTAACCTACGAGTATCTTCTACTCTTAATGGCCATGAATCACAGCCGTAAAGTAGAACAGAGCGAACTGCTACGCAGTATACTCGTCCCTTAATTGATAGACGGATATCTCGTCTTCGCCATAGGTGACGTAAGTTGGCAAAAGCCAGACGAGCTTCTTGAATCCGTGCTGAGATTTCGTCAGACACCAACCCATTAGGGCTGATCAGACTTCCAAGATAAGTGAAGTTGTCGACGCGTTCGACTACTTCACTCCCTATCCTTAGTTCAAGTGTTGACGCAGGCCAGTTCTGGAGTAACAATTTACATTTAGAGGGGGAGAATCGCATCCCAAACATCCTGGAATTATTACTCAGTGCTAACATAAGACTCTGCATTTTGTTAGCGTCTTCAACAAACAGGATTATGTCAGTTGCGTATTCTAAGTCGATAAGTGGACCTCCTGGTAGGAGACCAATTTCTGAAAATTCAGTCGAAGAGACCGTTGCTGCTATCTGACGTGGCGGTCGGGCTTGCCTATCGTGATGATTCAATCGAGCTATACTGGCTGAAACAATCGTTCCTCAAGGTCCTACCATGCCAGGCAGGTCGGTTGAAGAGCGATAAGACTAAAAGCAGCAAACCCAAGGTCCGAAGGCAAAGTCATGCTGCTGACTGTACAGAGGTGTGACAGCAGTAAAGTGTTTCCTTCAGACAACTAGCATAACAGCGATGCTGCCTTCCAACAAGAAGGGGTGGGGTTAGAAAAGATCGACCCTAAAAATGCACATCTCGCCTTATCCCACGGATATCCGTCCCCGGCGGTAAGGTCCTTTGAAGAACAGAGCTAACACAAAAACTACACACAAAAAGGTCGTGTGTGACCGACCTCAAGCAGTTGTCCCTTGAGCACTGCGGTCACACTCTCAGGTCATTAAGACCACTTCTAACCCAATTTCCTTTTCAGGTACCTCTAGAAGAACCCTTCCACCGTGTGGGCAACCGGGAAGTGATAACTGCCCTCATACCTCTAACAGCACTCAAGACCACTGGCTTCTTCTCAAGGTGTTAGGATTTATTCTCTGTATTCAATTAACTTTGAATTTGAGCACCATGAGATCACTGTATTTATGTAGAATAATTTATCATAAAACTTTATCTATTCTTCTATTCTTCAGCCTTTATCACTTTATCTCCATCAATCAAACTTTCACAAGAAAATGTATATGCTTATTCAACTATTCATATTTAAAATATTTTATTTATGAACTTCTAATTATTTACGAGAAAATATTTTGTCTTGCTATCTTGATTTAGTGAGTTATCTAAATTAAAATGATACTTTTTTTTAGCTTTGACTAGTTATTATTAGAAAGTTATTTCATTATTTAACCTACATGTTTAAAAATAAAAGAAATAACATCCATCTTGACCGCTTTTTTATTTTCTTGTGATATATTTAGTTATGATTAATTTTTATCGAAGATATGGAATAATTATTATTGACATAGAATAGTTATATTCAAAGCTAATTCATTAATATGGTAAGCAGAGATGGATAATGGCTAGCAGTCGAACCCAGGACGCGCGTTTCATCTTATTCGGGACTCGTCAGCTGGATGTACCTGCATCTCAGAGTTGATGTTCACTCTGGGACTCGAACCCAGTACCTTTC
>NC_031502.1:38214030-38351545 GCF_000237925.1 Schistosoma mansoni
AGCCATTATCCATCTCTGCTTACCCATGCCTGTGAATTAGGGCTATATCGAGGCAATACGCACAGTATGCACCTATGCCAATTAGAAACTGACCTGTTGCAGTCTTAACACATCGATGGGAAGATTCAAACAAACAATACTAAATGAATTTAATTCCTTAATAGTTTTAAGTGCCAAAATGTTTATTAATATGGTTTGTCGTAAGAATTCATAAAAGAACTTAATTTAGAAACAGTCAAATGAATTTTTGCTTACTGTTGATGATACAGAAGATTTTTGAACCAGTTCATCATTTTTATACTTATTTTTTTGATATAGTACATTGTCAAATGGTAAGTATGATAATTTGGCACGATATGTTGGTTTCTCTGGTTGGAAGGAAAAGATATTATACGTCTATAAATATATAAGTTATCTGTTAACTTTATTATTATTCCAATATAATGACGTTTTAGTAGGATATTAATAGAAATAATTGTGAAACGTTCCTTGAATACACTTACAGTTTGATCGAATGTTAAGAACGTTTTTTCGAATAAAGTACAACTTTACTATATAGATGCCACCGGAGTAGGTTGTGGTTCTTTAAGGAAAGTTGAATTGTTGATCAGATTAATTCTGGCGTCCTTCATGAATTCATAGATAGAATGTTTTATAACCTCTACGTTAAACATGGTTTGCTCAAGAGTATTTTCTACCCGGTCACCGGACTAGCGTTGCTACGCTTTTGTGAGTACATACTATACACAGACCTAGTTCATAAGGATGTGAAGTCAACACTTAGAACAATAACGCATAGTAAAATATGAATTGTTTACGATTTAATGTGTACGATTTAAACTGGATTTCAAATATAATTTCTTCCAGACTACAGCGAGACAATACTAATCATACGAATATGTTTTCTTCATCTATTAAAGTTTCATTTCCACCTATTATTTTCGTAGCTTACATAAAGATTTAAGGTGAATGCTGATTCAGTGTAAGGTAAACACAACGAAATCGAGTTCATGAAACTTATATAACTTTAACACCAACCTCAAAATTGCAATGCTCAGAATAAGTGCGACGCTCAACAAAGTAAAATCTTTAACTTTCTGTAATCAAATTTCAAATGAATACTTGACCCTCTTTGAGCGTCATTTCGGAAAAGATTTCCGTCGTTGATTAACTTGTTTAAAAATTTCACAGACTTTCTATTCTATTCACGTATTCATATAAGTTTAGTTCGCTTCCTCAAAACTATCATTATCATCTTCAGTTGAATGGATAGTTCATCTGAAGTTTAGAAACGATACTATTTACTTCTGAAACCTTCCTCTTTCAGTTTATTTATTATAATATCTATTAAACTTTATGGGTTAGAAACTTTCAACGAACTTTGTTTTATCATC
Source organism: Schistosoma mansoni (assembly GCF_000237925.1). Classification (NCBI taxonomy): domain Eukaryota; kingdom Metazoa; phylum Platyhelminthes; class Trematoda; order Strigeidida; family Schistosomatidae; genus Schistosoma; species Schistosoma mansoni. The sequence continues at coordinate 38,215,425 of NC_031502.1, forward strand.
AAGAGAAGACAAATATCATGAAACGTACTAATAGCCTTTTCTGTTGAAATTACCAAGTCTCACTGTTTTGTTACAGAGTTGGGCATAAAAAAGAGCAACTAAATATATTAGTAGTGTTGAAGTCAATAGAAAGTGAAGAGCAATCCCTTACAAAGTCTATTGAATCTAAAAGATTTTCGGTTTCACACATTGTAAAAACAAGCTTGAGACCAGTTAATTATTATTTCTATTAAACTCGAGTCTCACTGCAATCATATTACCTAGTCGTCTAAAATGTTTTACATGCAACTTTTTTAATGCTTCATTTTTTAGACAAATGCTTTCCGATCACGTTTCATAATTGCAATAACTGAAGACTCAAAAAGGATGATAGTATTTTGACTGGATGCAGCTCCATATTTTATATTCCCTTAACGGAATGTTGCTTAACTATAAACTTCTGAAGAGGTTATTATCATTCGATTTTCTGAAAAAATCAACAAGGAATCGTTTTGATTCATATGGTCAATGAAACTAAACACGTACTCATAAGGTAGTAACATGCATAAAGTAGAAATCTTTTTTCACCCATCCAACGAAATCGTTCACTTTTGTAGTCTAAATCAGCAATGAAACCCCATTCAATACTTTGAATACCGTATCGATGAAAATTTGTGTCATATGTTCCAAAGTGTATACAACTCACAGGAGTAATACGCGGTAAAACTGGTAAAGTACAACTGTATTTTTCATTTTGTTCATTAACTTGTTGAGATTGTTTATTTCGTATATTTTCAATTGGTAATGTTAACAGAAAACCACAGTGTGATAAAAGTGATGATTTGCCTAATAAACTAAATAAAGGAAAGCAAAAGGTTTGTAATAAATAATTTATTAACAATAATAGATTATACTTTCCGTTGGGAGATTGATCAGTGCATAATTTGATATTTGCAATATTTACAGGTGAGTCATCTGAAACTTACATTAATTTAAGAAACTTTGGAAGTCATTGGTCTTGTTCACATTCGAGACTCTTCGACGGACCATACATGCGTTATTCAATAGGAGTAACCCTATAACTTTCAAGTCTCGTCTAGTGTATTGTCTCAATATAACCAATATGAATGAATTTCAATGGTTCTTCAACAAGTGTCATTTAGTGAAAAAATCTTATACAGCATCTCTGTGCAACAACTTTTGACGCTTTTTATTGGTAATTGACGGTGGGTCTTCATAAGAATAAAGTGAAACAAAGACTTCTAAAAACGTGGCTAAATACTAGTTTGTAATCATTTTAATCACAAGTGTCATCGCTTGAAAAATAGACCAAACAGCTCTTAATTAGTGCGAAAAGAATTTGTTTCAAAAACTATTTCAACTTATGTTTGTTACTTCAATCCAATGCACAATGACTATCTTTTTGTCTACGTGAGTGGTGAACATTAGATTGATAAATCATAGGGAAAATTCTTTTGAATAGAAATGTTAGTAGTGAAAAAAGCAGCTGTTTTCTGATTTATTAACTGTTCCAACACGGCACAAATTGGTTTTAATCACTAAATGTGTATATTAGGGGAATAAAGTCTCACAGGATTCGCAGTGATAAAAATTCAAAGAAAGATCCACTTAATCCTAAGGTGAAAGTGTAGAACATGGTTATATAAAGTTTTTGATAATTAGGTAGGTAAATAGTATATCTCAATTTATCATACAAATTATTAGGGTTACCGCTTTTAAAGCCATTATAGTTACCCATAATTCTCGTTTTTTATCGATTTGACCTTTTTTGTTACTGGTGTATAGAATGTGGACTGAGAATAGATTTGACTATGAGAAATGACTTTTAATCAGCCGATAGATCAAGAAACCATTAATCAAGCAAATGTGGAAAATGGTTATTCAGATAATAATATTTTGTAGTCTTTATTTATTACTTGGTATAAACTAGTCAGTCAACTTACCTACACTTTATCACATAGACTGGTAAATAAATGATTAACTGTACTGTTATATTTATGTTTGTTTTATGTTAATTAAATTAACAAGCACATTTGTTCATAAAATGCATTACTTAATAACTGGATATATATCTAGGTTAATTCATCTGCTTTACAGTTTGTGGACAGTTATTTTCTGCTATACTCCAAAACAAAAGCCTATTCTAATAAATAGCACATCTAATTTGTTTGCATTATTAAACATTTAATTACCCAGAATGGTAACAAATTGAAGCAGCAGTTGAATTAGCACTGCCTCCTGGTAGAATACCAATAGGTATTGTATCCTCCTCAATTACGTCATCATAATCTTTTCTTGAAATGAGTCCGTTAATTACTTCATACACTAGTCCATCGCCTGAACACGTAACAATTGCACGGTAACGTAAAAGATTAGCTTTTGGTAAATTTATGATAAAATTTTCTGCATGACCTGGATATTCTAAACAACAGAAATATGGCATCAAAATTGATATTTGAATAGATGCATGCATAAATAAATCATTTATGGTTTATATGAAAGGCATATAAGTTAAACATTTATGAATGCATTACCAGGTAGACTCTTCACGAGCATAATTCAGCATAGTAAAGAGGATATATATATATATATATATATATATATATAACACTGGGTTTATGTTTATGTTATTATAAGTTATGGAAGAACGTATTGTCTGGTGGTTTATCCTTATGTTGATAAACTTCTGACTACTGAGCAATCAGTGTCATCATTATACATTCTTTTATGCCAATTGAATTTAGTTGATGACGAGTGATACAACCTAAGTCCAGAACTTTCTTTCATTTGTTTCTAATCATTTAACATTTGTTTATCATCTGTCTGTAAGCAGGTTTTTTTTAGATCAGCACAAAAAAATAAAGGAAAATTAACATTGCGGCGCATAATATTTCTGAAATTTATGCAAATGGAATTATAGAATGTCATTGTTACTTGCCTCAATTAATATAATGCAGGTTTCTAGTGATATGCTACCTATATCAGCTAACTATCAGTAGATTTGACGTTTCTACTTGTTGATCAGAAAGGGTTTTGTGGAGATTTTAGTATTTTCATAGTTGAAATCATGATTCAATTGAAGCTAGACCATCATGGAAAACCTGGAAGCACTGGACGGCAGTTTCGTTCTAATATGGGTCTCCAGGAGATATTTCCTTGAGTTCTAGTGAGAAGCAGTGACCAGTGGAGTTCTACCAAGTCTGTAGTAGAGATATCAACCCACTGAGGACAATTGGTGAACGGTTGCTCAAAATCGTGGATTGGTTGAAGTTAGACATTAACACCGTTGAATGCGGGCTCAGTGGTCTATCGATTAAGTGCTCTGGCGCGAGACTGGTAGGTCCTGTGTTCGAATCTCGCGAGCGCGGGATCGTGGATGCGCACTGCTGAGGAGTACCATAATAGGACGAAACGGCCGTCCAGTGATTCAGGGGTTTTACTTGTAACTAAGTCATTTTTGTTGTTTATTCATCTACTTAATCTCTAATTATAAATTGTTCAGTATTATTTATCATACTTTTTAAATGTTTGTTATTTACTTTCATATTTATTATACTAACAATACAACTTTGTACTCTGAAATCTCAGAGCTTGTTTGCTTTTCCAATTAGCTGTCTTTTCACCCAGCTGAATAAATCATGTTATCGCTTACTATGATATATCAGTAGTATGATATAGATCGTGTATAGTTGACAAAATGAGCTATATTTATGCTATAAAATGTTTGAATATTTGTTTATCTTGTTTGTATACCTTTGTGGATTAGTTATTGTAACAAAGATACTCAGTTTTATAAACAACATTTAATCCGGATATTTTTGCTTAAATGAACACCATTTGTTTTCGCTTATTCAACAAATCCATTGATTATTAGAATCGTTTGACTATAGTCCTAATTTCCAAGTAAACAGTGAACCAATTAAGTGAGAAATCATTTTAAAACGAATAATCTATATTAATAGAATAAACACTTAGTATTGGTAGATTCACAGACGAAAATCGAAATACATGTGGCCATTATGAGTTGTAAATACATCAAATATATTAAATCATCTTTACTAAATTAATGAAATGATCCCATCAGTATAATTCAAGAGGATTCTAATAACTGATATGATGAAAAGTCATTTTAAATGACACTAATAGTATGATAGTTATGTGGGTTTTATATACATATTTGTGTTTCAGTAAATGCTTCCGTCACTTAGCTTTTTTATCCCCTATTACGTAACACTTTAATAGTCATAATTCTAAAAGTTAGTTATTTGCTAAACTACAGTGAACTTAAAACTTAGACTAATATAAGTGATTTTACTAATGGGACAAAACAAATCAAAAACTCAGCATAACTTAATCACGAAACGACTTACTTATATTGAACTATATATGCTAACGGTGGTCCAACAATTTACTCTGATACCATCACGCAATCAATCAATTTGAAGTTAAAATCAAGGCTAGCCGTAAGACTTGATGATTCTGTGTTAGATCTGTCGTGGTATTATTTTTATCTGCTGTTGATGGGTCCTGTACTAGGACAAAACATCTGTCCAGTGCTTCCTGCTTTTCAGAGGTTATTTAACTAAATTCAGTCCGTGATGCCAACCATAAAAGCTTAAAATGAATTATGGTCCATTAAATATTTATGCTCGTACTGGACGACCGTTTCGTCCCATTGTGGGACTCCTCAGCAGTGCAAGTTTATTTTTATGATTCTTTACTACTTTTAGTCAGTATACTAGTTTAATGAAAGCCAGTTTTTTAGTAGATGCTTTTCTAACAGTTCAAATGGAATAAGCAAAACTTTACATTTATTTTCACTAATTGGTTTTTAATTAATGACAACTAATTCTGCTATCGTTTAACATATTGTGAAGTATTACTAAATGAATTAGTGAACTCTCATTATAAAAAGCGGTTGAATTCCTATAGAGTATTTTAGACGTTTTGTTTATTATTATACAGTAGATTCATTAATTGAAAAATTTGAAATGCGATAATACAATTAATTACCTGTACAAAATAATTCATATGGAACATTCATTTGTTTCCAAATGGGAGAAACTTTATAGTTAAAACCATTTAGAGCATTTCCTGATCCACTTTTAGGGTTTATTAAGACTAAATATGGTTTGGCTAAATTGATGAATAAATAAATTAGACTTTTACTAAAATTTCATTAGAATGCAATTTTAGAGAAAATTATGCGATTTTTAACAAACCCAATTATCTAATTATAAAATAAAATATATTGGAAGCATAATATAAGAACTATCTGTGATCATCGTCTGCTGTGAGTAAACTTAACATTGGCAAATATAAAATATGATTTGTTTTGTATTTCCGAAAATGTTCTATTAAGTGCCTTAAACTAGTCTATGATTGAGAGACTTAAATGTCTGTCTAGTGAAAATGAATAATGGCACGCTATATTCTTGTTATAAGCATAAAATGTTAAAAATACAATGAACTGGTTTAATTGAGTCGAGCTTCTTGAATAGCAGTGTAAAAGATAAACCCATAAATGCCGAGCATTGTAAGTTATTTTTTCTGTCAGGCTATTTAGTTTTAACATATCTTTTCATATCTACATGTCTGTATGGATCACTTTCATCTGGACTTAGATTCAGAGGAAAAAACACAAAATAATTAATTAACACAGGAAACTATTTCGCAATAAATGTGCCAAAGTTGTTTAATATCAATGGACAAATACTGAGCTCATTTACCATCGCTTAAGTGGGCATTTTCGACGAAAAATTCCATTGCTTTCATGCATTCAGAAGCTTCTTGATCAGATGAAAAAAGTATATCAAGATTTGTTTCTTCAAGAATTTTCAAATTTTCTTTCTTTCCATTCACCTGAAAAGTCATTCAGTCAAATGATTGTCTACTTTTCTTGTTTTAAAATAACTCATTTTTAGGCAAACATTTTGCTTTTTCTTATTTTTTAATATAATTTCTTTCTTGCACCCAATTATTAGGTTCTTGTGAATATACATTTTGTTGGGTAAAGAATAGTGATTTGGCACGACACATATTCCAAGTTCGTTTAGATAAAGTGTACAGCGCATTTGATGAAAAACTGGTAGGATACAGACATCGTATGTTGTACAAACATTCGGCTGCATTTCTATAAAATAAACTTATTAAACATCTGTATTATGCTAATTAATTTAGAAACAAAGTAAAAAATTATAGTGTTAAAATAACGTCGAATATTGTTTAGACAGATAGAATGACCACTTTTGTTGTTACGCAAGTGTGGCGGTTAATTATGAATGTTTTTGACATGTTAACTAAATATCGGTGAATATGATGATTAAATTTTCCTAGTTCTTACTTTGTACAGTATGTAATACCTGCTCCACATCATTACAGCAAACTGAATACCTAAAACCTGTTATTCTGGTGCGCTGTGACAGATTAGTAAAAGATAGATATCACTCAAATCTTTCCTGCTAGATCCCTTAAAAGAACTTTAACTAAAGGTTAATAACTTTCGTTGTTGCAGACAGTCACCTAGCCAGGGCCTATGGTAGCAAGTAAATCCCTAAAATAAATAGTTCTGTAAATCTACGACATTGGTGCTGATCTCATTAGGTTTACTGAACACACGACAGCTGGATGCGCTCTTTCACGCACCTGTACCAGATTACGAGTGGATACGCTGTGATGTTTATATGAACCAATGATTTGTTTGCATTGATAGCTGTTTTGATTTCGAACTCCAAATACAGTACACTCGTTTATGCTCATCTAATACTTCTTGATTAAATTGTGTTGTTTCTGAGGTTACTAGTTTATACCACAATTCACTTACTCTTAAACATCACATTGGTGTCGCGATAGAGACTGTGATGGAACGGTTGGATACAGATTCAGATTTTAATGCTTTTGAGGATTACATGGAGAGGTTCGAAATCTGGGCTATGACCAAGGAAGATGTTGAGGATGTTATTACTGTGGCTCATTTCCTTACATTAAGCGGAAAAGAAGCATACAGCTTAATAAGGACTTGAACATTTCCAGATGAACCGATTTCACTTCCCTATGCAACTCTCAAGGAACTACTTTGGGCCATGTAAAGTATACAAATTTTGAATGAGATAAAAGAGAAAAATTCGATAAAATGACTCGCCAAAGCATCAAGAATTCCACTACATTAATACATCGTCGCAGCCCGATACGTAATCAAGGTTGTTCAGATGACAATTGGTTAAATTGTGAAACAGTTCGTGAAGATGAGTACGTGTTTGGTAAATGCTTGTTCTGTGGCAAGTTTCACCCACGTAATTCATGTGTATTTCGTAATTCTAAATGCTTCAAGTGTGGTAAAACTGGACACACTCAGTTTGTAATATCATGGTTCATTACGCGGAAACTAATGCTAAAATTTATGAATGGGATGCTATTAAGGTGGATGTTTCTAATGATCACTTATCTTTATCCAAGACTTTTTGAAGCGGTATAACGTCACATAACAGTCCAGAGTTGAATGAAACCCAGAATCACTGTGAGACAAAAGTGTCTAATCAACCAACTTCTTATCAGATTTCTCATGTTATTGTACCAGATATGGTTTGTCATAATGATTCACATATTTCTGATGAAATTTCTTACAACTCTGAGAATAATATATTGAATTAGTCAAATTATGATCAAGAACCAGATTCTGTTTTGGTAGATGCTGATTTTTCTAATGATCCATTATTCTTTAATGAGACTCTTAATAAATTCGAGGGAATAGCAAGTTTTCCTGAAGCAATCAGAGAACCAGTTTGCCCAGACATGGAATTTGCACAGGCAGAGAATCCAAATCAAGTCCAAGATTGTCCTAATGAATATGAGGCAGATGCATGTTTTCCATTCGATTGTTTCGCAGATGAATCAAGCCTAGATGCATCACATGTGTTAATTACACATATTAATGCATATCTATCTGTGTATTCTAATATGAATAACAAAAAAAAATGTATCATAATTTTTATGCAAATCGAAGTCCCACATGATGCAATACCTCAAATTATATATCAGTGTGTATCCTCAAATACTCACATACAGTAATCGAAGCGTGAGATTTGAGAAGATAATGCGAATTGAGAACGTCAAATTGGTTGTAACATTGCGACGTAAGGATCCAACATTATTTCGTGGGGGAAGATAGTGTTGGAACGTCTATGATGCAAATTCTAGATGTCTGTGGTTTCACTACACAACCGACATGATGATTGTATACAATTCCAGGAATCAGATGGGTCTGTTCCAACTTCAGTTGTTAATTCTAATACTAACGAGTGCATTCTAGGTACTACAGAGTCTATATTCAATACACTTTCGAACGGACGTAAGATGAACTTAAGAAGAAGACGTACAATCGATTAAAGACACTTACACTCCAATTTGAACTGTGGAGGATGCGGTGTTTATATGAACCAATGATTTCTTTGTATTGATGACTGTTTTGATTTCGAATTCCAAATACAGTACATTCGTTTGTGCTCATCTAATACTTCTTGATTAAATTGCGTTATTCCTGGAATTACTAATTCATGCTTTTATTCGAATACTTCTGAATATCACATACACATCCCTTGAAAATAGTAACCAGCTTAGATCAGACGCTTCTCGATATAACATTAGTTTTCCAACATCTTTGAACCTCTATATTTCTGACTTCTGATTTGACTGGGTTGGCGTCCTTCAATTAAAAAGGCCTTACACACAAAAGCGTTGTCAAAATCTGAATACCTGTGGTGTCTTTAGACCTCACTTTGAATACAGGGTCCATTATCAAGAATACTGAATGGCTTGTCTCACAAAAAATGATATCAATTAAAAAACACGTATCCTAAACAAATAACCTGTTGTTTAAACTTTACATTACACTACAACATGTTTAACAAGGGCCTTGTAACTGTAAAAAGTATTAGGAAACAAAATGAAACATAAATGCAGTCAGGTTAAAAATCACAATAAGCCTGAAAAACGTCCTCGTGCATAAAGAACGGTAACTTAAATAAAAGGGTCAACATCTTTGAAAAGTAAGGAAATCATTATTGAAATGCGAAATGGGAACGGGGTTAAATTAATCTGGATAACAAATGCACTCATCGCACTATACTGACTAATATAAAGGGAATGCTTAAAACTTAAGGCTTTTGTTTCATTTGTATGAGGTTTTGAATGTCGATTTCAGTGCTATAGTGTCATTGAATCTGAACATATCAGTATTAGTTTTTTCAAGCTACTGTCGATACAAGTCACACACAGAATACGTCAAATCGAAACCTATCAAACAAAAGATAGGGACGATATGCGATTTCATTATATATCATTTAAATATATACTGTGGGTAAAAATGAACATGTAAACAATTATTGGGAATATATACGTTTGTCACGATATATGCTTGCCTTTAATGTTTAGTTGGTGCTTCTAAGCGATTTCTCCTACAAAGTCAATTCATGTTCTTAGTACGTTACACATACGGGTGCATCAGTGGAACAAGTAAGACCTAACAAATGTCACTAGTGTAACTCAACCTCCTACAGCTGTCATTATTCAGGAGTTGATTTTTAAAAAACGGCGAATAAAAGACAAAAAGTCTTCCAGCAGAGGAAACTCTTGGGACAGATAGCTGAAAAAGTAAATGATTGGTTGGTATTTGTTACCACAATACAACAACGAGATGTTATGTACTATCACTTCATATATTTTATCGAACGTTAACCGAGACAGAGAAATCTCCCCAAATTTCACTTGGTACTATGACGGAAATGTTAACAAAATATGGGTTGCAAGGAGGTTAACTGGTTTAATAACCAAGATTTTTTCATGCTTATCAGTTTGATTCGCCATTTTCGCTAATTGTCACTGGAAGAAGTGACATATAACAACTTATTAATTCATATTAATTAGTATTAAATACCTTGTTTATCAAGCCCTTCGTGCTCTCTTAACATATATCGTATTACCTTATTCATACAATACACGATACCGGCCCAGATATTTCGGCATGGATATTATGTTGCACTAACAATGACAAACAAAGTTACTGCCGTCAATTTTAGTCTCAGCAAAACACTGAACCCACTCGAGCCAAAATAATGTAAACATTTTCCGTTTCCATATTCAGCATATTTTATGTATGCACTCCAAGCCTGAGACGACTATGATTTATTATTTAGTTGCCACCATATATATATATTTATATGTATATATATGATCATCAGAGATTGGGATTTTAGTAACTTATTAACTAAACATATTTACAATAAAAGTTATGGATTGCAGGTTGGTTTAATGATCAAGACACTCTGAAAAAATCCTGAAATCTCAATAAATATAAACCTTTCTTGATATACAGGGGTTATTATGAAAAATTCCAGACTCATAAAAAAGGATCAATGAACTCAGAAACTTAGATCAAACTTCAAAGAAAACATCAAAGGAGTTCGTACAACTGGGTCGTTATAACAAACATGCTCATTTGGTCTTTCATCTTCAGCAATAAGATTAGTAGGTTGGTGAACTCCTGTTAGTCCTTCCGGCTCGTCTTCCACTGAAAATTTAGCTTTTTCTTGTAAGTGCCCACTTATGGGGCTGATACAACTCGTTCAGGTAAGACGTTCCATTCACTGATCACTGAGAAAAATGGCATCCTGTTCTGACTTCATTCGATCGTGGTTCTAGAACATCCTTGCTACCTCATATGAATAATTATGACGCGTCTTTGTTGTGTTCGACTGTTCGCTAGAGTGATCTCTAACATATAAATTATACCTTCCCTCCTGTGATTTTTGACTCTATCTCTTATAATGCTGATGTATTCTGCAATGATTGGAGAACAGTCTACATCTACAGTAATCCACAATTCCGTGAAAATAACTAAATTGTGACTTAATTCATTTCTCACAAAGGTTAGATCAGACGTTTTATTCCTAAGACTACGAGCGTTTTATCGAACAAATTTAAGATGTTTTGTAGATCACTAGTTCTACCCATACAGGTCTCGGGAGCTGGATACTTGAAAAACCTGAATTTAGGGTTTGTTTCACCACCATGATTTTGGGATGTTAACTCAGTAAGCGCATTCTTTCACCTCATTGGACCCTTAAGCAACCAATGTGGTCGGACACGAATGTTCGAATTGCTTTGTTTGCTAAGACGCCCCTACTTTCATTACTTCTAAGTACTAACTTCAAGATCCCCTTTGTTTGGGCTTTGCATCCAACCCAATTACTGGGTTTTATTACATTAGTAATATGAGCTCTCAGCATCTGTTCTGACATAGCATTTTTTATGGCACGTCCCACTAACTTCAGATAAAATGCGTGCCATTTGGAATGGGTTTTTTTATTCCTGAAGAATCCATTCATATAGTCTAGGAATTTTTTTCAGTAAACAGAATGCACCCATTAAGACGGTAAATAAGAATGATTGGTTTAGTGAAGAGTTCTGTTTTCGGCGAATTCATTTTCAAAGCTGTTCAATCGCAAGTATATACACTTAATTTTTTTCTGGATGATAATAATTACAGTATTAACGGTGTTAAACTCCTATTAAACATGATGGTAGTGAAGTAGAATAATTAAAGGTACTAATAAGTCTTTTAAGCGGGAGAAATAATGATCATCTTACTGGTAATGGCTTAAATATTCATCAAGAGATAGATGGCTCAGCATGATGAGATAAAGTGTTAAAATTGGGATTAAATGTAATCAGGAGGATCATAGAAAATAAGATAAACCATTCAGGTGAAGGAAGTTAAAGGAGAAGATAGAAGAGGAAGCAGATGGCTATGAAGGAAGAAGAGTATGGAGAAAAAAGAAGAAAAAATTGTAATACATTAAGACCATGGTAGGAGAAAAGGTTGTACCAATCTCTTTCGGACACATAATTCTGGCTTCTCCAGTTGTTTGTCTATTGTTACGGCAGTGCTAATAAGATGCAACATAAATTCCTTTAAAAGACTTCTGATTACCTTATAGATGACTTTGAGCGCAGAGTCCATCCTGATTGAGTGACCTGTGTTCACAAAGGTGTTCGATTATTGAACTTCATATTGACCCGTTTCCTCCTGTACTTAGCCACAACATATATACCTGGTCATCTTTTCCCAATGATAGTTTCCTTATCTATCTTTTGATGAATATATAAGCCATTACCAATCAGATGTTTATTATTTCCCCTGTTTAAAGAACTTATTAGTACCTTTGTTTATTCCACCTCACTGCCACCATGTCTAACAGAAGTTTATCATCACTAATATTGCAATTATTATCATCCAGAAAAAATAAGTATTGTGGGGAGTAGTGTAACGTCGTGTACTATATTACACCTACATAGTTTATTCTAGTTTCTGGACAAGCCAATTCACCTATAATGTTATGAGTCATATTTTGATCTTGTTAATTATTCGCTTATTGACCTTGACTATATTTTTTATATGAGCGCATGTGTATGCACATTTCGTACCTTATTCATCGCATGTCTGTCATTCATTTTTGTCTGACTATAAATGTTGATTAATGCTTGCTCATAGCGAGTTGGCTTCCCAGCCATCTCCAATGCGCGTCATTTATGTTCTGCTCTCATCTATTTGCTTCATCGTTCTGATTCCCTGGCCAGATCAATGAGTGTAGGAAATATATGTATTCTAAATCCATTCTCGTATTTGACTTATTTAATTCCGTTATTCACCAACGCGGATAAAGTCATTTATTACATACGAGGATAGACAGTACGTACGATCAAAAAGGAATGAGATTTAGGCCACTACAAACTGGTTAGCCCGACTAGCGAACACGCAACATAATCGACAACCCCGACGTACGAACACGCAACACAATTGGCGATCCCGAATTACGAACGCGAAGCAAAGTTGGTAACTTCAACGCACGAACTCACAACATAACTGGTAATCCCTACCTGCGAACACGCAACATAATTGTTGGGCAGTATTTGGAACATGCAACAGAATTCGCGACCGCGACGAGCGAACACAAATCAAAAAATGAAACCGCCGACGACATATTCCGTTATTATCCTAATAATCACCACATGCTCATTATTACAATAATGTCATATCATCATCTAACGTGGAATTATTATTTTTGTTCGTATTGACATTAAACTATGACATTTACGCTGTCAAATCACTAATCGAACAAATTATAATTATATGAACATTACACGTTATGATATTCGAAACTCACTGGATTATTTTCATTATCCAATGACGTAAAATTTTCCTGATTCAAGTGAGTTCGTTCCAATTTTTTTCATGTCATTTTTGGCCTAATATTACACTCTATCATAGACATAAGTTTGGAGTCACACTCCCGATAGTAGGAACTTATGTTCTCGATACAACTAATATTCATTCATCTCATCGGTACTCAGCAATCGTCATTTTCTACTTTTTACGCGACAACCTCAACTGAACTTCAGCAATTTTGGTTTCACGATGATCCCTACTTTAATGTCTATACACAAATCAAGTATTCGACGCCGCATTACCAGCCGATTAGTAATGATTATGTTCATATTATCTATTCATTCACATGTATAACTGAATGCTGCATCATCCGTTACCCATAAATACTATTCGATTACTGCTATTAATTTTCTATTCCCATTGCACTGTACACCAGAACATAGAGTTTAGAAGAGCTAGTCTCTCAAAGATACACTCTTGTTCGTCACATCCAAGTCAGTCTCACTCGCCGTCATCGATAATCATATGTATTGGTATTTTTGTTATGCCTTAATACGGTTTCGTAACAAACGAGGTTGAGCGCATATCCCTCTGACTACACAAACCACGCTAGGCTTCATGACCAAAAAGGAATACGACTCCGCAAATCTCGTCTCAGCAGTCACTATCCTGTTCCTCTGGTCATTCTACTAATACATATTTAACGATAACTCAACGCAAGCGACAACGCACACTGACTTCGCATTTTATTATCATTATCAATAGCAGTACAGCAATGAATTTCAACCGTTGATGCAGTCATCATCCTACGACTCGATTATTTTTACCACACACGAACTCCAGGTATGCGAATTCGAATCTACTAATCGCTGATCGACGCTATTTACTTTACTGCGGCTTATCGGAACATATTTCGCTGTTCTTTATCCTCATATTCAATCGGCACTACAGACCAATTTCTATTATATTCTACATTACTTATCTCCACGATTTATTCCGCTGTCATACCTATTAACGATTTATTACTCTATTTTCACGATATTTCGAATTGCTTATACGAACATGTTATTTTATTATTAGGACAGTCACTACATAAATGCATGTTAAATTTTTTTTGTACGCTTACTAATTTGCTCATAATCACATGCTAACATTTCCATTTCTGTCCTCATTTTGAGAATATTCATGTACCTTTTTACATAAGTATGACACTTTCGTTTAATAAACTCGCCCCTCGATTGACACTAATTTATTCGATATAGTACAACTTTTTTTCTCTACATATTATTAACGTTATCCACATGCCATTTCAGTGTTATTTTCAAATTAATGTGCTAATACTTTAATTTCGTTTTGTGAACGCATATACACCTCCTCTCCCTTGTTTATTTTGCATACCAGTGTTTCCTCCAGAAACTCTGGGGGGGCTATGTGGGGAGTAGTGTAACGTCGTGTACTATATTACACCTACATAGTTTATTCTAGTTTCTGGACAAGCCAATTCACCTATAATGTTATGAGTCATATTTTGATCTTGTTAATTATTCGCTTATTGACCTTGACTATATTTTTTATATGAGCGCATGTGTATGCACATTTCGTATCTTATTCATCGCATGTCCGTCATTCATTTTTGTCTGACTATAAATGTTGATTAATGCTTGCTCATAGCGAGTTGGCTTCCCAGCCATCTCCACTATGCGTCATCTTTCCTTCGCTTGCTTACATTTGCTAATGTGCTCATTGCCTTCTAGCCCATGTTATTTATCAATAAAAATGTAGTTGCTGCTTCCCTTTGTCTTCTGATATTATACACCGTTTACGATGATATAATAACGGTTATAGAGACTATCGATTAGCGAAGCACTCCACTACAAACTGGTTAGCCCGACTAGCGAACACGCAACATAATCGACAACCCCGACGTACGAACACGCAACACAATTGGCGATCCCGAATTACGAACGCGAAGCAAAGTTGGTAACTTCAACGTACGAACTCACAACATAACTGGTAATCCCTACCTGCGAACACGCAACATAATTGTTGAGCAGTATTTGGAACATGCAACAGAATTCGCGACCGCAACGAGCGAGCACAAATCAAAAATGCAAACGCCGACGACATATTCCTAATAATCATTATATGCTCATTATTACAATAATGTCGTATCATCATCTAACGTGAAATTATTATTTTTGTTCGTATTAACGTTAAACTATGACATTTACGCAGCCGAATCACCAATCGAACAAATTATAATTATGTGGACATTACACGTTATGATATTCGAAACTCACCGGATTATTTTTATTATCCAATAACGTAAATTATTCCTGATTCAAGTGAGTTCCTTCCAATTTTTTTCATGTCATTTTCGGTCTAACATTACACTCTATCATAGACATAAGTTTGGAGTCATACTCCCGATAGTAGGAACTTATGTTCTCGATACCACTAATGTCCATTCATCCCACTGGTACGCAGCAATAGTCATTTTTTATATTTTCAGCGACAACCTAAACCGAACTTTCGCAATTTTTGATTTACGATGATCCCTACTTTAATGTCTATACACAAATCAAGTATTCGACGCCGCATTACCAGCCGATTAGTAATGATTATGTTCATATTATCTATTCATCGACATGTAAATCTGAATGCTGCATCATCTACTACGCATCAAAAATATTTGGTTACTGCAGTTAGTATTCTATTTCCATTGCATGGTATACAAGAACATAGAGTTTAGAGCTGGTCTCTCAAAGATACACTCTTGTTCGTCACATCCAAGTCAGTCTCACTCGCCGTCATCGATAATCATATGTATTGGTATTTTTGTTATGCCTTAATACGGTTTCGTAACAAACGAGGTTGAGCGCATATCCCTCTAACTACACAAACCACGATAGGCTGCGTGACCAAAAAGGAATACGACTTCGCATATCTCATCTAAGCAGTCACTATCCTGTTCCTCTGGTCATTCTACTAATACATATTTAACGATAACTCAACGCAAGCGACAACGCACACTGACTTCTCATTTTATTATCATTATCAATAGCAGTACAGCAATGAATTTCAACCGTTGATGCAGTCATCATCCTACGACTCGATTATTTTTACCACACACGAACTCCAGGTATGCGAATTCGAATCTACTAATCGCTGATCGACGCTATTTACCTTACTGCGGCTTATCGGAACATATTTCGCTGTCCTTTATCCTCATATTCAATCGGCACTACAGACCAATTTCTATTATATTCTACATTACTTATTTCCACGATTTATTCCGCTGTCATACCTATTAACGATTTATTACTCTATTTTCACGATATTTCGAATTGCTTATACGAACATGTTATTTTATTATTAGGACAGTCACTACATAAATGCATGTTAAATTTTTTTTGTACGCTTACTAATTTGCTCATAATCACATGCTAACATTTCCATTTCTGTCCTCATTTTGAGAATATTCATGTACCTTTTTACATAAGTATGACACTTTCGTTTAATAAACTCGCCCCTCGATTGACACTAATTTATTCGATATGGTACAACTTTTTTTCTCTACATATTATTAACGTTATCCACATGCCATTTCAGTGTTATTTTCAAATTAATGTGCTAATACTTTAATTTCGTTTTGTGAACGCATATACACCTCCTCTCCCTTGTTTATTTTGCATACCAGTGTTTCCTCCAGAAACTCTGGGGGGGCTATGTGGGGAGTAGTGTAACGTCGTGTACTATATTACACCTACATAGTTTATTCTAGTTTCTGGACAAGCCAATTCACCTATAATGTTATGAGTCATATTTTGATCTTGTTAATTATTCGCTTATTGACCTTGACTATATTTTTTATATGAGCGCATGTGTATGCACATTTCGTACCTTATTCATCGCATGTCTGTCATTCATTTTTGTCTGACTATAAATGTTGATTAATGCTTGCTCATAGCGAGTTGGCCTCCCAGCCATCTCCACTATGCGTCATCTTTCCTTCGCTTACTTACATTTGCTAGTGTGCTCACTGCCTTCTAGCCTATGTTATTGGTCAATAAAAATGTAGTTGCTGTTTCCCTTTGTCTTCTGATATTATACACCGTTCAGATTGTTATAATAACGGTTATCAAGACGATCGATTAGCGAAGCACTCCACTACAGTATATATACTTGCGATTGAACAGCTTTGAAAATGAATTCGCCAAAAACAGAACTCTTCGCCGAGCCAGTCTTTCTTAGAAAATCTAGGAAACAACTTGAATTTTTTAGAGTCGTGTTCACGGATTTTGATTATGTTGTGGTGTCCTTCAGATTAACTCTCGGGGGATTTTCTTTACCGGGTGGAAGAAGAGTGGTCGACTGTATCGAGGACTCTAAATTCCCTTCATATACAACATGGCCTAGTTAAAAGAATAAAAGTCCAAACACTTAATCACAAAAGGTCGAAAATGTTGACGTTACTACAGTCGCTATAAAAATGTACTAATGCAACAACTTCAACCTGTGATATTTGAAGCAATAAACGTCGGGAAGATTAAGAAACCTAACTCAGGGAAGAAAGAGGAAATGGTGTATACAGATGCACAGATATGCGACGACAGAGAAAACTGAGGTAAATATCGTACGAAAAGTACTCTGCAAACTTAAATAGTGCTAAAAGCGCTAAGTTCGGATTTAAACCTAACTACTGGTACAAAGGACATGACACTCAGGAAGAATAATGCAGCTTTAACTATTAGAGAGAGTCGGAATCTCAAATGAGGGGTAGGAGCATAAGAGCATGATTAATAACCAATGAATAATGGGAGAGGGTGAACCACATGTTCTATCATTCGGTTATATTCATATTAATGACAATGGGAGTATTTTATACTTGTGTAACAACACCTCTATCTCTTCGTGGAGTATGCCAACGGTAAGACTGGTTGACAAAATGCATAATACCCACATGAATCGAAAAGTTAACACAGTCTACCAGACAGCATGTTTTACCAAGCGCATGTAGCTGTAAATAATTCCCCAAAATCAATAGCTCATTAAGTGTGCGACATTGGATGCTGACCATGTTGTTTAAGTGGACTTGTTTAACTGAAGGCTTTCGGTCATGCATTCGTACCAGATCACGTTTCAACACGGCGTGGGACACAGCTCCTACGTTTCACTAGCCAGCTTATAGAAAAGGTCCTCGATATATTGGTAACGAATCAAATATATCTTTCCTGCCTCTTCTCGTCTGACTTCTGATTTCTATCTGACTGGGAACGATCGAATATAGAAGGTGCTACTGGTAGCTAGTTGTAAAACTAGAACATCCGTTGCATCGTCATTGGTGAGACCGACGTGATCTGGTACACCAAGTCAATATACTGTGAGTCTGTTCCATTTTGTAATATTATTATTGTTATTCTTTATTTGAATTTTATATATTGTGATATACTTTATTTCGCGAATTTTTTTTTCCGGATATATTTTAATTAGACATTTTTCGTTATCTATATTACTATGACGGAACACTCACCCAAGGTTTTTAAGTTAAAGTCTATTCCCCCTATTTCGATTCAGTTAACGCCATTTTGGCCCGACAATATCGAGTCCTGGTTCTGCTATGCAGAAGCCGATTTTTGCATGCACGGAATCACGGACTCGCGCACACGTTTCCTCGCGGTAGTTAAGGCGTTACCGCGCGAGTTTAACAGGTACGTAACACCTAGTATGTTTACTAGTGATGTTCCCGAACCTTACGAAACGCTTAAACTATCGATTTTAAAACGCGGAGACCTAACTGATCGACAACGGTTGGACCAACTCCTTAACAATATCGACTTACAACATGGTTCTGCGACGGACATGTTGCTTAGAATGAGAGAAGTCATTGGCCAACGAACTTTCGATGATGGCCTATTTAGACAACTTTTCTTGTCTAAACTCCCTCAACAGGTGCAGGCAGTGCTTGTTTCATTTCAAAACAATGCCATAGATGAACTAGCTGCATCTGCCGATCGAATCTTGGAAATCACCAAATTCTCTAAGGCCGAGGTTTTTACTATCAAAGAAAAACCCCAATCGACCTCGACTGACATGGCCGAACTATGTCACACGCTTACAAGATATCTTAGAGTTCGTAATGACTGTAGTCGGTCAAAATCCTCACGTAGGAGCTTTTCACGTAAGAGATCTGTCTCTCGATCACGAGAGACAGACAACCCCGACTGGTGCTGGTATCACAACCAGTACGGTAAATCCTCTAGAAATTGCAGGAAGCCCTGCAATTATCCGACCCCAAAATCGAGTGACACGAAAAACAGTTCGGGAAACTTCCCAGCCGGCACGCGTTAACGGTAACCGTAGCCGGCGAACACAGCCGTCTGTTATACGTCACAGATGTGACAACGAAAGTTCGCTACCTCGTCGACACTGGCGCAGAAGTTAGCGTTTCTTCCAGCAAATCCCGACGACAGACTTTGCGAGTCTGTTTTAAGTTTACAGGCGGCAAACGGAAAGCCGATCGCTACTTACGGTAAAAGGTACGTCTACCTTAACGTGGGTTTACGCAAACCCATACACTGGATTTTCGTTGTTGCAGACGTCTCTATGCCAATCATTGGTATAGACCTGTTACAACACCACAATCTACTCATCGACACACGCTCAAGAAGGTTAATAGATGGAAACACTAAGTTATCCGTTTGCGTAACTCCTTGTTCTGGTTGCAGGTTATCCCCAGTCACGATTAAGCACACCATAGACCCCTTGTACCAATCAGTACTCGACAAATACCCCGGGATATACCAATCGCAATCGAAATTACCTTGTGTAACCAGCAATGTTACACATCACATCTCGACTACAGGACCACCTGTATTTTCGAAAGCTCGAAGACTCGCTCCCGAGAAGTTTAGGTTAGCTAAAAACGAATTCGACCACATGATGGACCTAGGGATCATTCGACCATCGAATAGTCCATGGGCATCCCCATTGCACATGGTCCCTAAAAAGGATAGCAGTGATTGGCGGCCAACTGGTGATTATCGGCGTCTGAATGCTAAAACCATTCCCGATCGTTACCCGCTGCCTCATATTCACGATTTGACAGCTACCTTGAAAGGTACAACTGTCTTTTCGAAAATCGACTTGGTTAAAGCTTATAACCAAATACCGATGGCACCTGACGACATTCCTAAAACCGCCATCATCACTCCTTTCGGTCTTTACGAATTTCTACGAATGCCTTTTGGTTTAAGAAATGCGGCTCAAACCTTCCAAAGGTCTATCGACGATGTCTTCCGAGGTCTCAACTTCGTACATGCATATGTTGATGACTGTCTAATAGCAAGTCCGGACAGAGAATCACATCGCAAGCATCTGGACATTGTTTTCGATCGACTCCAAAGGCATGGCATTACTGTCAACATTCAGAAATGCCAAATCGGGACTAACTCCTTAGACTTCTTGGGACACACTATTGATGCCCAAGGCATCCGACCCCTTAGGAGCAAAGTGGCGGCCATTCTGGATTACCAAGAACCGACCACGATCAAGCACTTACGAACTTTTAACGGACTTGTAAGTTTCTATAGACGGTTCATACCTAAATGCGCGTCCCTTATGAAACCGTTAACCGATCAGCTTCGTGGAAATGCGAAATCAATTAGTTTAGACGACATAGCCCGTAAAGCATTCTCCACAGTTAAGGAACACATCGCTAAAGCAACCCTGCTTGCTCATCAGGACACTCAAGCGCCCATTAGTATCGCCGTGGACGCATCCGACTCAGCAATCGGAGCAGTCTTACAACAATGGGTTAACAACTCGTGGCAACCTCTAGGATTTTTCTCGAGACGGTTGTTAGACGCGGAATCTAGGTACAGCACGTTCGGTAGGGAACTCCTAGCAATGTATTGTGCTGTACGGCATTTTCAACATTCCATCGAAGGAAGAGAATTCACGCTTTTTACCGATCACAAACCTCTTACCTTCTCTTTAAGTTCATCTTCAGACAAGTACTCACTGCGAGAGTCTCGACAACTCGACTACATTTCGCAGTTTACTTCAGACATACAACATATTTCTGGAGCAAACAATGTAGTCGCAGACGCCTTGTCTCGAATTAGCTCCTTGAACAGTTTCCAAGGAATCGACCTTCTTAAACTCGCTCAGCTTCAAAAAGAAGACATTGATCTTCAGCATGAGTTATCCTCGACAACTCTTAAACTACGTATTAAGCAGATGGGAACAGGTAAGGAAACCTTACTCTGTGACACATCTACAGGTAGGGATCGTCCAATTGTACCAAAACATTATCGCCGCAACGTCTTCAATACGTTGCACAATCTTTCTCATCCAGGTGCTCGTGCAACAGTCAAACTTATAGCCGAACGGTTTTGCTGGCCTGGCATGAATAAAGACGTGAGGGAGTGGGCACGCTCCTGTGTAAGCTGTCAGAAAGCTAAGGTCGTAAGACACAACAAATGTCCCTTAGGCTCTTTCAAAACCCCTGACGCTCGTTTCGACCACGTCCATCTAGATTTGGTAGGACCCTTACCCGACTCGAACGGATACTCATATCTCCTAACATGCGTGGACCGTTTTACTCGATGGCCAGAAGCAGTACCGATTAAGGACATTACTGCTGAAACCGTGGCCCGCGCTTTCGTCGAACGATGGGTAGCAAGTTTCGGCTGCCCTTCCACAATCACTACAGACCGCGGACGCCAGTTCGAATCTGGACTTTTCCGTTGTCTGACCTCACTTTTAGGAATCACGCGCTTCCGAACGACCGCCTACCACCCACAAGCAAACGGGTTGGTAGAACGTTTTCATCGACAACTAAAAGCCTCATTATCAGCTTCAAACGTTTCACAGTGGACAGACGCTCTTCCACTCGTCTTGCTAGGTATCCGCAATGCAGTGAAAGCTGACATTGGATACACGGCATCTCAACTCGTTTAAGGAACGACACTCCGACTCCCAGGAGAATTCGTGGATCCTTCAGCTTCTTCATTGAACATGGATCTAAACTCTTACACGAGTAGGCTTACAAACGCTATGCGTTCAGTTAAACCTGCTCACACTCGACCTCAATCAACTGATGTTTTCGTTCAACCCGAATTACGACATAGTACACACGTCTTCGTTCGTCGAGACTCACATCGACGACCCCTCGAATCAGCATACGAAGGACCCTTCAAAGTTCTTCAACGCGAACCTAAGTACTATGTAGTAGATAAGAACGGTACGAACGATAGCATCAGTATCGGCCGACTCAAAGCAGCGTACTTAGAAGGAAACCCTAGCTACGTCGATTTTCCTTCGGTACAAGCAAACGACACAGCTACTACACTCGTAGTACCCTACACGACAGCCGACACACAACTTGATACTTCGTCAACGTCGATAGATAAACCTAAAACAACGCGTTCTGGAAGACGAGTAAGATTTCCAGAACATCTTAACGAATATTGCACGTAGGACATAAGCTTTATCTTGAATTACCCTTGCATAGTTTATTATAAAATTTTTTTTAATGTGCTCATTTTTTTTTATTTATATAAAAAAAACAAAAAAAAACAAAGCATTTTTTATTTTTTTTGAACGTATATATATATTTTTATATATAAAAAAAAACCAAAAGAAAACCATTTTTTTTCCGATCGCTTTTACGCTTTTTGTAAGTGTATTAGTTTAATCATTTTTTTCCCCGCTCACCTTGTGTCCCTACGCAAGTACGAGTGTATTTTTGATATGCACTCACACGTTCTATTTTTCCTCTTTTCCAGGACGGCTGGAAAAGAACGACGAAGTTTCTGTAGCTGTAAATAATTCCCCAAAATCAATAGCTCATTAAGTGTGCGACATTGGATGCTGACCATGTTGTTTAAGTGGACTTGTTTAACTGAAGGCTTTCGGTCATGCATTCGTACCAGATCACGTTTCAACACGGCGTGGGACACAGCTCCTACGTTTCACTAGCCAGCTTATAGAAAAGGTCCTCGATATATTGGTAACGAATCAAATATATCTTTCCTGCCTCTTCTCGTCTGACTTCTGATTTCTATCTGACTGGGAACGATCGAATATAGAAGGTGCTACTGGTAGCTAGTTGTAAAACTAGAACATCCGTTGCATCGTCACGCACATATATCTGGTGCCCCTTTCTAACGATATTTATATGTTCAAATAAATGACGATAAAACCAAGGCCTAAATCCCAAATTTCAAAAACCCATAAATAATAGGAGAGAGCAAACCGTGTGTTTTATAGTTTGGTTATATTCATATTGATGAAAATGGAGGTCTGGTGTATGCATGATCAGTCTAGATATTAGGCAGTCCATAATAAAGTGCTTAATTGGTGGCTGGAAATGCAAGGAAGAGTTTATGAAGCTCTTAAGAGTCAAGTAACAGGTTTATTAGTGTTTGGACCCCGGTGATAGTGTCACAGTTACGGATAGGTATTGGCAACCAATTACATAATAAACTATACCGCACGGTAAAAATTTACAACCCATTGGTTTTCGATGTTTCACAGTAAACCGTTTATATGTTTCGTTTTTGAGTCTGTAGACTTGGTAATGGATGGACAGGATGTTAGAAATGAGAGTCCACATATTGCTTGGCCGATAGTGCCATAAAGGTTCTAAGGAGATGTGCTTACATCTATCTGTGTAGTCAGGAGTGGAGTCACGTTCTAGCAGTCGGTGTATGAAGTGTCTTCGGACACCTACCTTTATCTTGTCTGTGACATTCATGTTTGAGAAAGTAAAAGAGCGATATTCAAAAGAGGGTCTCATAAATATTTTGTAAAGGGTAAGCTTACCCCTGTTGTGAAGAAATCTTTTATTAAACCACTTAGCTGTCTAGATTAAGAAATAATAGAGGAGGCATGTTCTTAGAATTTCAGGCATCTTGTGTAATATCTATATCGTGCACTAATTCGAGTGTATGAACTGTACTTTAATTGTAGTAACGTTCACAGGGATGTTTTCCAAAATGCACGATCTTACACTTGTTGTGGTTAGATGGTAATCGCCATTCTTCGCTTCAGATAGGTTATTGAGGTCACTTTGAATCTGAGATACACTTTCACTTCAAGCTTCAGGCCTAAAGTTGTATACTATTTTGAGATAATCAGAGTATAATCATGGTCTCCCAAATTTTATGGTGTCACATACATCGTTTATATGCATAAAAAAAAGAGTGGACCTAAAACACGCCCCTGGATGACTCCACTAGTTATTGGTCTTGGTGACGAGAGAGAGCCATTTACTATCCCATTTGTTCACGTCCTGTTAGGAATGAAGCTAATCATGGATATAATGAGCAAAGATGGATAGTGGCTAGCAGTGGAATACAGGACGCACGTTTCGTCCTATTTCGTACTCGTCAGCTGGATGTGTCTGCATCTCAGAGTTGATGTTCACTCTGGGACTCCAACCCAGTACCCTCGCTTCAAACGCCATCGTGTTATCCACTCAGCTACTGAGTCCTGATAGCCACTTGCTTGTGCAATTGGGTGAAGTTTAAATTCACCTGGTATTGTTTGGTCGAATCTTCGCACTGATGTTGAGAACTGCAATCGATCAGTCTCTTATTGGCATATGTGCATACTGTGCGTATTGTCTCGATATAGCCTTAATTCACAAACACTATAAA
This sequence comes from Schistosoma mansoni, assembly GCF_000237925.1. Lineage (NCBI taxonomy): Eukaryota > Metazoa > Platyhelminthes > Trematoda > Strigeidida > Schistosomatidae > Schistosoma > Schistosoma mansoni. The sequence goes on from NC_031502.1 coordinate 38,240,313, forward strand.
CAAAGATTGATTGTGGCTAGCAGTGGAATCCAGGACGCGCGTTTCGGTGGAACTTTCCACATATTCTTCAACAGTTTCATTGGTCCCCATTCCGAGTAAGGAATTATAGTATTTCCTCCCTCTCTGCAAAAGGATAAGGGCACTCTGGAGCGTATCAAACGGCGAGCCACGAAATCAGTTAGAGGACTCGAATTCAAACCCTATGAAGAGCGCATCTAACCACTTAAAATTTACCCGTTACAGTAAAGGCGTCTCAAAGATGACCTTCTTAAGGCTTAAAGTATCCTTAACACTTCTGAACATCTGCTTATGTTCAGCTCCAACACAAATCTAAGGGGTAACACCTAGAAGCTGGAGAGACAACACAGCAGAATGGATTATGGGCATACCTTCTACTCTTCAAGAGTAGTTAAACGTTGTCATTCACTGCCGGTTGGGACAGTCTAATAGACTTCTCAGGAGTACTTTAAGAGGAAATTTGACCTATTTTTAAAGACCAGGGGTAACATCGTAATATGATTTACCAATTTCTTTTTTTCCTATTATAGGTAATATACCTAGGTTCCTGCCTGGAGGTATTGGTGATCCACTGCTATTAGACACGGAAGCTCGTTAGACGAAAGCCTCTTCTATTCCGTCCACAACCGTTTGATTATCAAACAGTAATGTTTCTATGACATCGAAAGTTTGAAAATAACTCAGCGGTTGAAGAAGTTTGGGTAGAATTTACTAAAAGCGATGACAAATCACATATCAAATTTTGTTTGTATCAATCACCGTGTTGTAACCTTGCTTTAGTCTGTGACCTATATTTCAAAGGAAGCGTCGGTCGGCTCATTTAGTCATGAAGTGTTTCCTATGTTTGACTGCTTTTTTTGTAGTCGTTGTTGGTGATTCTGGTTTCAGAAAGTGGTCAAATCTCGAGCCTTCATTATCTCTGGGTAGACTTTTTGAGCAACAGGTTAAAGAGGGCGTGCCTGGCTCTGTAAATGTTGAGCTGCTTGACGACATTATTGCAGCTTGGAAATTTTTCAAAATTCAATTCAAGCGAGCTTATAATGGTATTCATGAGGAAACAAGGCGATTCTTTATATTCTCGGCTAATTTCGTCAAGATGATGGAGCACAACCATGCCTTTCAAGAAGGCAAGGTGACATACAAAATGGGTGTCAATGAATTTACTGATAAAGTAAGCCAGTTTTGCATCATTTACACTTGCAGACTGACTATGAACTTAAAAAGTTGCGTGGATATAAAGTCACTAGTGGTGCTATCAGACATAAAGGGTCGACGTTTATTAGGTCAGAACATACTAAACTCCCGAGCAAGGTTGATTGGCGAAGAGAAGGAGCAGTAACCGATGTAAAAAATCAAGGCCAATGTGGTTCATGTTGGGCATTCTCTACAACGGGAGCTATAGAAGGTCAACACTATCGTAAAACTAACCGTCTAGTTAATTTGTCCGAGCAGCAATTGGTTGATTGTAGCAAGAGTTATGGAAATAATGGTTGTTCTGGTGGTCTAATGAATTCGGCGTTTGAATATGTTCGCGACAATGAAGGCATTGATTCTGAGATTTCCTATCCATATGTATCTGGTGATGGAACGGAAAATAATAGATGTTTATTCAATGCTTCAAACATTTTAGCTCAGGTTACAGGCTATGTAAACATTCACGAAGGTGACGAGCGTGCATTAATGGATGCTGTGGCGACAAAAGGTCCTGTTTCAGTTGCCATTAATGCTGGTCTTCCCAGTTTTTCTATGTACAAATCAGGTGGGTGGTTTCATGTATAACGATTATTATTCGTTCCATCCGATGACAAGTTCTTAAAAGATTTTCTTACAATATGCAGCTGGATATCTATATTTTACTTGCATTTTGAATCACCCTCAGTTTTAGTCGTTAAGTAATAGAGACAAAGTAATGGCGAGGAATGAGAATTCCTATGTAAGCATTAATGTTCATGCGTAGTTTATACGCTCGTTAGTTATGTACAACATTTATCTGACCAAATTGTCTGTAAAAGTCTAATATACTGAGCTAACCGATCAGAACTAGGATAGCATCCCAAACACTTTGTACGAAATTTATGGTGCAGTGATCAGGCGAATGTTGGCAATATTTGGTTCTTGGGGTTCTTGAGGACAATCGAAAAGCGTGTCCTCTATGGTCTTCACGCTAAGTTACAAAACACCTGTACCTAAGTCAGGTTGTATGTTAAAGTATTTGATGTGTCTCATTGCGTATTCAAGAGTGCTTAGTGAAGCTGGATGTTTACTCCTTTTTCTTACTCTCACTCTAAATCTTAACCCTAAGTTTCTCAAGTTTTTAAACATAAAGGTGGTAAGGTATTGGATTGTAGCTGATGTCAGTTTGTGTTTAAAACCCTGACCCTCATTTGTAAACCTAACTCACAATTCCACTTTAATTTTTAATACTTAACCGTAACCTTTTCGCATTATAACTGCTGTTAGTTGATGACAAAACTGACTGTGGTGATAAGCCTAGCTCATAACTACATCTTAATCATATGTTTCTAATATCTACAGTGCTGCTACGGTTTCTAACCATTCAAACTTCATTAGGAGTACCTAACTTTCAATATCTCATTTTGTTTTGTTATTCGAAACAGTTATATACATGACAATTTAAATTGATCTACTAGTATTAATTTCAGTCGAGGCTAATATTACATTTGCGCTTCCCATTTCCACTGTCAGTCAAGATCATATCAGAGCAGTCAAGCAATAACTGAAAATCCTTATTTTTGAGGTTGCGTAGGATTTTATGTTTTATGCAAAAATGTGTTTATGTTACTATTTTTACCTTCTTTATTGCTTAGGCATCTATTCAGATACTGATTGTGAGGGCACGTTAGATGCCCTTGATCATGGGGTTCTGGTGGTGGGTTATGGAGAAGAAAATGGTCGGTCATATTGGCTTATAAAGAATAGTTGGGGTGAAGAGTGGGGTGAAAAAGGTTATATTAAAATCTCAAAGGGTTCTCATAATATGTGTGGTGTTGCCAGTGCGGCTTCATACCCTCTAGTATGAAATATTTGTTTCCAGATGTTAACATTTGAAGAAAATAATACAATCTCGATTTTTTGATTTTTATGCAGGACTTATTTGATGTACATAATCTCATATTCCGTTGATAATTTATTTGTATTCCGTTTTGTATAACTTGTTTGTAATCAATCTGATTTTCTCCACCCATTCCTTGCCTTTTTATATCATCAGGTAGTAAGTAATTGATCATTGTCGTCTCAAATGATAACAGCTTTTACGAATTGAAAGGTATAGGACCCCAGTGAAGAAAGGTGGTATCTTATTTTAGTTGTTATTCTTGAATCTCAAGTGTCATAAAACCTGTAGACATTTTAAATTAATATTCTAGATGGTAAAATTTCTCTTACCATAGTTACCGTAGATGCTAATCATACTTTGTCATGATTGACCTCCACTCCTGTTTTTCAAGATTTTGCCATGTCAAACAGGCTGATTAAAGCGTGTTTTTGCTGAGGGAGACATTGATGAGGCGCGATGTTTATGTGACCTTCAGAGTATCCACCTACTAAGTAGGACTAAATGATGGTTATAAATCAGTGAGTCAGTCGGCTACAACGTAGGACCAGGCACATATATTCATCGATCCAAGTTGCCACACCTCATTAGCACAACGAGGTGAACACCATTTTCATAGAAGTAGTTACTTCAGTGGTAGTAATATATAAAAGATTGTGTATAAGGATATAGTACAGAAAGAAAGAAGGTTGTAAGGTCATTTTAATCTCACAGTTTAAGGGAAAACAAAGAGTGTATACACACGCCATCGTAATAGATTCTGAGCCATGTCACCCAGAGTCAAACTGAGAACCAGTCGCCTGCTGGAACCCGGTAGGAATTAGAATCACGATTTACAGTTGATGGTTAGGATTAGGAATTAAACTTCGGGATTCCATCACAAACTGACATCAGCTAGAATGCCAGGACGCCATTTAACCAGACGGACAAATAAATCTCGCGCCAATTTCCAAGGCCTGTTATCCTGAATCTGATTGGTTCATCCACAAACAGTAATCTCACCGAAACACTTTTAGATCAAAATGCGTTACCTTAGCAACGGTTGGGAACTTACCGTAGCAGGATAATTTTTCGTACGGGTAGTTAGTGTCCTCAACGATGCTATTGTAGCACGCCTCCATTATCACATTCCCACGTGGTTTGTCCGGACCTTTGGATGAACAAATTATTTCTCATCTTCCCAATTATCACTTATTTAGCCTTGCCATTGACTCATGTGTGTGACCTCGGGTGTACTTTGTACATGTGTGTATGTTAGTGCGTATTTTCGTATACCTTTATCTCTTTCATGCTTATAAAGACTGAGTCACTTATTACTCATAGAGTTGGGTGTTTTTGTCTCACATGGATTTCTTTTCATCTCTTATCGTTCGCCTACATTATCGAATGACAGAAATGTATGTCCCTCAAACACCTTCGTATTCGGCTTTTTAAATTTAGTTTTTTATTAGCACGATATGTTGACAGGATATATATGAAGTAGTTAAGATATATATTTCGTGAACATCAATATAATTCAATCATACTTGGAGTTATACTGCGGGTATTAAACTGCTTACAAATGAAGAAAACAGTAGTAAACTATTAAATTAGCACACCATTGGCCTCGTGATTGTCCAGTGTCAAACGAAAGGTTGAAGAAACCCTAAAAAAGAATAGAGGCCATGTTTTGGCATCTTTAAACAACCGTGGACTGGATTCATGTTGTCAACTCGATAAAGTCAGTGCTTACTCGGATTATCAAGTCGTAGATTTTTTGTGAGGTAAAAGGTTGTGAAACAACTGACTGTATGACAAACTATCCCGTCTACCATCTGTCCCACCCCTTTTTTCTGGGTCTATTTCATATTAATCGTACAGCTAGTTTTAACAATCAGAATGTACTAAATCCCTTTTCTTATCTATAATCACCCCTCAAAATGCATGTTGAGGCTTCAATTGTTCAAACCCATCAGAATGTTGGATATCGGAAATAAAGGGTTATACTAGATGCAGTCCAACTTCTGTGTAATTGGGTCCTCAGATTTATTAATTGGAGCAGGTGACCTTAACGCTTAATTAAGTAGATTAAAAAAGCAGAAAGACAAGAACCTATATCTTTTGGAAATCGATTTTAACCAAACAGATGAAGGTGCCCTGTCAACCGTCTATTCTTACAAACTTTCAAAATGTGAGAAATAATCGGCATCGACACATATCGATTAGCTAAAATGGACGACCATTTATGGGAATCAATAGAGAAGTACCACTTCTTCTTGGTCAGTTATTAATCATCTGTAAGTGAATGGACTGTCGAAAAGCAATGGAGATATCATCTACTCAGTGTTAGCATTGAGACAAAGGGTTAACAGTTGTATTACACGTATACTTTTCAGGAGCTTTACACGGTCTTAACTGGAATCTGACTTGAAGTGAGCCGTTCTTAATGTGTTATTTACATTAACACTCCTCAGCAGTATCATAAATTTCTCTGATAGTTCTCATTTCGTCGAAAAACTGATGTTGAGTCATTACAGTCAGCAAGGGCCAAAATTATCACTCCAAAGTCACCTTTGTAGTAACTTTATAAGTGTTCATCTGTTTATAAAACTAATTAATGTGTTATATATATATATATATATATATATATATATATACAGAATAGTCGTTCGTGGGCAATAGCTGTCCAGTACTACATAGTTAACTAGATGAAGTCAGTAATTGATATGAAACTGCGAGTAGTAAATGGCTTTGGAAACATTATCCATGAATATACACTCTTTGATCAAATGAAATAATCGACAAATTAATACGTAATTATAATTTGTCACAATATTCATGTTCTGTTTTGATAATAATATTCATTAGTCTTCTACGTAATTATTTGTCAACTTGCATAAATCGATAGATTATTTGTGTATTCACATACAAAGAATAGTTTCCAGCTTACATAAGACTCATTCACAAACATACATTTAAAGACCATACAGTGTTTATCATAGATTTAAGCTTCAAGATGAAAACAACTGATGTTTAGTGGTTGTTTTTGATTTTGATATAATTTTTTACAAAAATAATCCGACTGCTTACATGTTGTCTAGCGTATATATAATAACACTAAACATTTGTATTCATTATCATGCATTTTTGATTGAAATCATGTATAAACAGTTTAAATAAGTTTGATTATTAGGTCACAAAAACGATGCTCTTATGATTGATTTCTATGATCGAAAATTTTTTTCAAGCACTTTGTAATGTAAACAAAAATTATCAGAATAGGATTTGTAGGGAATAGTAATTTTAATAGTTGAATTCATGAGATAATCTAAGCCAGATTACTACTGTAACCTGGAAGCACTGGACAGACGCTTCGTCCTCGCACGGGACTCTTAACCATCAGGAATTCCACTACATTAATACGTCGTCGCAGCCCGATACGTAATCAAGGTTGTTCAGATGACAATTGATTACATTGTGAAACAGTTCGTGAAGATGAGCACGTGTTTGGTAAATGCTTGTTCTGTGGCAAGTTTCACCCACGTAATTCATGTGTATTTCGTAATTCTAAATGCTTCAAGTGTGGTAAAACTGGACACACTCAGTTTGTAATATCATGGTTCATTACGCGGAAACTAATGCTAAAATTTATGAATGGGATGCTATTAAGGTGGATGTTTCTAATGATCACTTATCTTTATCCAAGACTTTTTGAAGCGGTATAACGTCACATAACAGTCCAGAGTTGAATGAAACCCAGAATCACTGTGAGACAAAAGTTTCTAATCAACCAACTTCTTATCAGATTTCTCATGTTATTGTACCAGATATGGTTTGTCATAATGATTCACATATTTCTGATGAAATTTCTTACAACTCTGAGAATAATACATTAAATAGGAATAATATATTTGTAAAATCTCAGCGAATGAATTTGTAGTAAATCCAACGTTTCGCCTGGCAATCTGGTCCAAGCTTTTTCAAGGAATTATAATCAAACATTAAAATTATCGAATATAAATAGGTACATGGTTCTCCGAGTTCATTATACACTGAATAGGTCATCCAATCAATGTTAACAATAACAAAGAATAATTAAGAATGAAAGAAAAGACGACATTGTTAATACAAAAAGATTACAGAAAAAGGAATGGGTTAACACAGTGGTGATCCCATATCGGAAAGGAATTTCGGAAGATATTCGAAGAATCTTAAATAATCAAAATATAAGAGTATTTTTTCGAACAAACAATACTCTAAGATCAAAATTAGTAAGAACTAAAGATCCAATACATAAAGAAGAACAACAAGATTGTGTCTATGAAATCAAATGTAGTGACTGTAATGCAACGTATGTAGGTGAAACATCAAGACAACTGAATGTGAGGGTGAAGGAACACAAACAATGTTTGAAACATATCCCTAAATCCTCAGATGATGTAAGAAAATTGGAGAACAAATCAGCGATAGCATTACATTCGATAGAATCAGGTCGTACAATTGATTTCGATGGCACAAGAATCCTTCAAAAAGCTTTTAATTCTTACAAGGAGAGACAAACAGCTGAAGCCTTATACATATGGGCTAATCCAAACAATATTAATAGGAGGGATGGAATACAATTAGCAGTGCCATGGCAGCTAATCATTAATAAGTAACAACCTGAACTCCTTAATGTTTTTATCTAATTCGTATTATCTAAAATGACAACAATTTACACTCAATGATTCTAATCTGTTGTCTTATCGGAATTTCGATAATGCAATGAGAAGACGAAGTTTATCAGAATTATGTGATATATTAGCGCAATACATTTCGAACAATCTGATCACACATATACTTGTTAAGACATTTTTTATATGAAAATTAAAAGGTCAACTAGACAGGTTAAGGTAATAAAATAAATAAAGTACACAAAAACAATGTGATGACTACTCTGGATAATAAATAAGCATTACCAGGGGTAGGTTAAGGGTAAGAACAAATTGTTTTTGAACACATAAAGGGGGTTTCAATTTCCGTATAGCTAAGGCTTCAATAAACCTTAGTATACGTCCTTGAAGGCTTTTGTACAACACTACAAATGCTGATTTGATGTCAACCTTATGACCAGTTTCAACTAAATGTTTCGCAATAGAGGAAGATGTTTGTCTATCCTGTGATCTTATTTGACCATTCGAATTCATTTGGTTCTGTAGCCATTTAGGTATGTGTTCCGCCACCCTTATTTGCAAATCACGATTGCTCCTCCCTATGTACGTGTTTCCGCACATACATGTAAATTGGTATACACAATGGGATGTGACACAATGGCTTATGTGCTGTCTAGGTTTTTGGTGAAACATCGACCTTGTCTTTTCAATGATGACAAGTTGAGCTGCATAGAATGTCCTGTTTATGGCTAATTTTAGTCTCCGTCTCAACATGAGACTATTAGAGTCACTCCTAAATGGTAATGTAATATAAACTCGCTTTTTGGGTGCCAGAAGCGTCATAGGTCTAATCGTATTGCAACCCTTCCAGCGGTTTATGAACTTAAATGAATAACCATTATTCATTAACGTATCACTTAAATGCTTCGTTTCTACTTCAATAGTATCACTAGTACAAATACGATTGATTCTATTGAATAAGCCCTTAATTAAACCACGTTTGTAATGAATTGGGCAGTGACTATGGAAATTAAGGTATTGCCCCGTCCATGTCGGCTTTCTATATATAGAACGTTGGATGGAACCATCTCCTCTTCTACTGATCAGTATATCTAGAAAAGGAAGTTGGTTGTTCTTCTCTTCTTCGCACGTAAGAGAAATATGCTTCTGACTTGTATTGAGTTCTTTTAACAAGTGGTTCACGTCTTCACATTTATCCCCTATGATTATGATATCATCAACGTATCGTCTATACAGACACATCTTTTGGATTGAGTTTTCAGCTAAATTTTCAACATACCCCATGAACACATCCGCCAGCAACGGTCCTAAAGGACTACCCATAGCTACGCCATCAATTTGTCGAAAGTGCTCACCTTGAAATGTGAATTTTACATTGTCAGTGCACAATAATAATAAATCTTTAAGAGTTTCAACGGGAAATGGCAATGGAAGATTATTAAGTGAAATATAGTCACATAAAATATCAATAGTTTTTCTCAGGGGTACATTTGTAAATAAAGTATTCACATCAAAAGAACACATTGTCTTTGTTTTTATATTCATATCCTTTAAGTATTTAATTAAATCAAATGAGTCAATCAAGGAATACTTACAAAATTGATGTCGGATAGGATTTAATATTTTTGTAAGCCATTTCGCTAGTTTGTGTGTAGGTGACCGACACATTGATAGAATTGGACGTAAAGGGATATTAGGCTTATGTATTTTTGGCAATCCATATAAATGAGGATACACCGAACCCATAGGTTTTAATAAATGAAACTCATCTTTGTCAATAGCGTTCATGTTTAACAATTTTGTTAGATTCGAGTTTACTTTCTTTTCTAATTTATGTAGTCCATCAGAGTCAACATCAGCCATGAATTTGCTCTTATCACTGAGAATCAATTCCATTTTATCTATGTAATCGGACTTATTCATAATTACCACACCAGATCCTTTATCGGGTTTAAGTATAATAATATCGGCATTGTTTCGCAATTCTTTTAAGGATTTGAAGTGCTGAGAAGTTAGTATGCTTCTCTGCTTCGGTCCAGAGGAGTGAAATTGATGAGCTATGTCCACTAATTTAGCTTTAAACCAACTTTGATTCTCTGAGGATGAGGGGGTTAAAGTACTCAATTGATCATAAAGGTTTTCAAATTGGGCGTTGATTGTCAATTCAGAAATTTGTGTAATAGGGACAGAAAAGTTTAAACCCAGAGAAAGTGCCTCCTTTTCATGAACGGACAATACAATAGAGGATAAATTTGTGACATATTTATCAGGATTATTTGGGAAGGAAGTGAGATTATTATTATTGTTACAGAAAGATTTTTCCAGCTTTTTCCTGATCCCTTCTTTCGTTTTCAAAGTGACAGTACTACAAAAATTGATGAATTTGATATGGCAAACTATAGACAATTCTGCTAACACAGGTAATGCTTGAGTATGCAGTTCAATTAAATTAATCAACTTATCATGGCATTTGTCTATGAAGGATTTTGTCAGTCGAATAAGATTTGGAATATTTGGTTGTAATTTACTTGAACGAAGATTCTTACATAAATGATTCGGGAAAATGTGATTTGACAAACAAGATTTATAAAATTCCAGTTTCACTCGTTCCGATATAATTTTGCACTTAAGGTTAACAAGTTCATCTAACCTTTTTATAATTTGTGTAGGGAGTCTTCTTTTCAAGAATTTAAAACAATTAGTCCCTTTGATAAATTTCGATAATGCAATGAGAAGACGAAGTTTATCAGAATTATGTGATATATTAGCGCAATACATTTCGAACAATCTGATCACACATATACTTGTTAAGACATTTTTTATATGAAAATTAAAAGGTCAACTAGACAGGTTAAGGTAAGAAAATAAATAAAGTACACAAAAACAATGTGATGACTACTCTGGATAATAAATAAGCATTACCAGGGTAGGTTAAGGGTAAGAACAAATTGTTTTTGAACACATAAAGGGGGTTTCAATTTCCGTATAGCTAAGGCTTCAATAAACCTTAGTATACGTCCTTGAAGGCTTTTGTACAACACTACAAATGCTGATTTGATGTCAACCTTATGACCAGTTTCAACTAAATGTTTCGCAATAGAGGAAGATGTTTGTCTGTCCTGTGATCTTATTTGACTATTCGAATTCATTTGGTTCTGTAGCCATTTAGGTATGTGTTCCACCACCCTTATTTGCAAATCACGATTGCTCCTCCCTATGTACGTGTTTCCGCACATACATGTAAATTGGTATACACAATGGGATGTGACACAATCGCTTATATGCTGTTTAGGTTTTTGGTGAAACATCGACCTTGTCTTTTCAATGATGACAAGTTGAGCTGCATAGAATGTCCTATTTATGGCTAATTTTAGTCTCCGTCTTAACATGAGACTATTAGAGTCACTTCTAAATGGTAATGTAATATAAACTCGCTTTTTGGGTGCCAGAAGCGTAATAGGTCTAATCGTATTGCAACCCTTCCAGCGGTTTATGAACTTAAATGAATAACCGTTATTCATTAACGTATTAGTTAGACGCTTCGTTTCTATTTCAATAGTATCACTAGTACAAATACGATTGATTCTATTGAATAAGCCCTTAATTAACCCACGTTTGTAATGAATTGGGCAGTGACTATGGAAATTAAGGTATTGCCCCGTCCATGTCGGCTTTCTATAAATAGAACGTTGGATGGAACCATCTTCTCTTCTACTGATCAGTATATCTAGAAAAGGAATTTGTTAAAGAATTCATTGGAACATTAAAAATGACACATACATACAGTCAAAAATTACGATCTTCAAATTTCACCTTTATATTTAATTTTTATTTTGTTTAATTATCTTCATGTTATACATACTGTGACAGATATGATTCATATCACATATATTACAAATTGTATGTTTCCTTATAAATTCACCGATAAGAGACAATATATAATGTGAATGTAATTTTCTCCTCTCACCTCTTACGTTTTTCTATACAATATATTATATGAACACTCATCACTTCACATCGCATATCTCTTAAACATACCTAGTTTAGACTTTTTGTTAACATTGATTGGATGACCTATTCAGTGTATAATGAACTCGGAGAACCATGTACCTATTTATATTCGATAATTTTAATGTTTGATTATAATTCCTTGAAAAAGCTTGGACCAGATTGCCAGGCGAAACGTTGGATTTACTACAAATTCATTCGCTGAGATTTTACAAATATATTATTCCTATTTAATGTCTTACATCAACTCGGCGCTCAAATACTGTGAAACTATTCGTTCTAATTTAGACGAGAGTTCTTATATATCTGAGAATAATATATTGAATTAGTCAAATTATGATCAAGAACCAGATTCAGTTTTGGTAGATGCTGATTTTTCTAATGATCCATTATTCTTTAATGAGACTCTTAATAAATTCGAGGGAATAGCAAGTTTTCCTGAAGCAATCAGAGAACCAGTTTGCCCAGACATGGAATTTGCACAGGCAGAGAATCCAAATCAAGTCCAAGATTATCCTAATGAATATGAGGCAGATGCATGTTTTCCATTCGATTGTTTCGCAGATGAATCAAGCCTAGATGCATCACATGTGTTAATTACACATATTAATGCATATCTATCTGTGTATTCTAATATGAATAACAAAAAAAAAATGTATCATAATTTTTATGCAAATCGAAGTCCCACATGATGCAATACCTCAAATTATATATCAGTGTGTATCCTCAAATACTCACATACAGTAATCGAAGCGTGAGATTTGAGAAGATAATGCGAATTGAGAACGTCAAATTGGTTGTAACATTGCGACGTAAGGATCCAACATTATTTCGTGGGGGAAGATAGTGTTGGAACGTCTATGATGCAAATTCTAGATGTCTGTGGTTTCACTACACAACCGACATGATGATTGTATACAATTCCAGGAATCAGATGGGTCTGTTCCAATTTCAGTTGTTAATTCTAATACTAACGAGTGCATTCTAGGTACTACAGAGTCTATATTCAATACACTTTCGAACGGACGTAAGATGAACTTAAGAAGAAGACGTACAATCGATTAAAGACACTTACACTCCAATTTGAACTGTGGAGGATGCGGTGTTTATATGAACCAATGATTTCTTTGTATTGATGACTGTTTTGATTTCGAATTCCAAATACAGTACATTCGTTTGTGCTCATCTAATACTTCTTGATTAAATTGCGTTATTCCTGGAATTACTAATTCATGCTTTTATTCGAATACTTCTGAATATCACATACACATCCCTTGAAAATAGTAACCAGCTTAGATCAAATTGAAAGATACAGGACATCAATTTAATGAGGTTTTAGCATTCAAAGTAGTGTATCGAATCCTATCCAATCTATCCTATGCTTACATATTTTGTCTACTACACGCATCTGAAGTCATAGAAACCTAAGTCTAAACAGTTCACCCATAAAATATTTGTACGATCCCTTTCTGAGTCATGGCTATTACACTAATTCCAAGCATCGCCTTTTTTATCTTTACTGATATACAATTATCTTTAATAATTAACATATTAGTAATTTCAAAATTAGACTAACACTTTTTTCTTCGTTATTCTTGTGTGGTTAACTCGGAGTAACGAGCCAATATGCAAACCTAGTTTTACATTTTCTCTATCTTAACTCTTATGTAACCATAAAAAGTAGTTAGCTCATTCTTAAATCTGAATTTATACTCGTTACTAGTATGGGTTGTGATGAGCCACTTATAGAATTCAATAATACACTTTGTGTTTTATTAGTTTAGACAGTCGGATCCCAATCCTAATAGTTTACATTCTATTCTATCAGTCCAGGCAGCTGATTATTGTTGTAAGTCACTTTTTTAATAATCGATATATCTTATAACATGTGAGTGATAAGGTCATTCAGATGACAACAGAAAACACATGAAATTAATTTGACCATAAGATATAGTAAGGATTATTAAGTATGTTATACTTTAGGTACGGTCATAAAAAAATTCTGATGATCATTTTGTAGGTATTGAAACAAAACTAATTATAATCGAAAAGTATAACCAAATATTATGGTCACTAATCCCTAGTTCGACATGTAGTAGCATATACCAGAATTACTCTAAACAATTAGACTCTGAATTCTCAATAGTATCTGAATTTTGAATGTTGAATGGGACTTAAGATCAAAATCGGCGAATTGGTTAGACATACATTTGTGTTTGTAAATGACAAGAAAAACTTGGCATTTTCTGAAATATCTTGCTATCTATTGTCTTATAGCATATTTTCACTATTAAGATATAAAAATAAAATGACGATTGTTAAACTGCTTTGTATCAAGCAATTTAATGCAACACATTGTTTAAATTATTTATCTAGAAATATATATATAGCACAATTCCGCCTGTAGCTCCTCTGGGGGCTACTGCCGGTCTCAAGCCCGGATAAAGGAGGAGGGTTGGGCATGGGGTTAGCCACCCCATCCCGTAGAAAACCAACTGGTTAAAAAAACGTTGACCAGAAAAAAGTAATATATATAACACGAAGTGTATGAATTAAGTAACTTTGCAAACAATTATAATATTAACCATATTACGTTGCTCCTCAATTGGTCTATTTAACCATGTCAAATGAATCTAGGTTACTTATGTGATGGACTCATAATGATTTAATCGGTTAAGTATAGATTTTAATTACATGATCATACTACAATTTTCAAGTTGTTTGTTCTTTTAGTTATCAGGATATGATTGTAGATTTTAATGGTTTTAATAGAATTTATAGATTCACCTAAACCATATGTATCTTTCAGCATGGATACGTATAAAACTGAGTTTCCACCGTAAGAAAAACATACATAACCTGATATTTCTTATTTAAATCAATGCAAAGAGTTAATTGGTTCTACTTAACTATCATATTTGTATGAATAATTGAGATGCAATAAGATTGTATTTTAAACTCAAGTTGTGGATACAATTATCTTAATGCTTTTGGATGTTTGAGAAATCTATTATTCTGTTTGTTTGCATGATGAATTGCTAAATCATTTAGAGTATTCAAACAACAGGGTTTATACTTTGGTTTTATAAATTATACATATCCGAATCATGTTCACTATTTCCCATTATATTTTAGTCTGTCATGTAATAACATTTTCTATCACTTTCTAAATCATTCAATATCTATCCATCTATCTTATCATAGACTTACGTATAGTAATTAAATATAAACCCCTTTTAATTTGATCAATAATACATATATTGATCGTAGTTATTTTACTTCCTCTCATCAGCTTTATTTGACCATAAAAATAGTATTCAGGCGTTGTCTATTCCTCAGTGTGTGGATATTCTTCAATAATTCATTTTATCAAAACTGAAGATTACTTCAGTTAAACCAACACTTAAAATAGGGATACTTCTAAAACCGATTCACAGACATCCATTTCCTGGACATCCAGTAGTTTCGTATGTATTTGGAACTAAGTAAACAACAGGATAATATATATGAATTATATGTCAATAAATCTTAAGTTGATATCAGTTTATGATGAAATTTATCTTCAGTTTATACAAATTATCTCTACAAAAGTTCCAAGTATACAGTAATCGCTGTATCATTAATGAATAACTTCAGAGTAAATCTATCGAATTTCTTATCAAAAAATGTGATATATAAAATCAAATCACTAATGATATTGAATGATGATTGTTCTATATTACAAGATGACTTAAGTCAATAACACAAACTGCTAGATTTCTACTGATGTCAACCATAAAATAATTTCATTATTTTGCATCCTATAAACTAATACGTCCATTAATATTCGAGAAAGGGTAAAAGTCATGATTGCTTCATTTAGTCTGTTTATAGTTACAAACCAATTAAATTAATTGGACTGAAAATAAGTCAGATGAAAACAGTATCTAGTTCTATTTGTAAATATTCAAGTGAACAGTGTATCTTTATTGATATTATTTATATGTAATAATTTTTAAGTAAAATGATACGGATACTATACAGTTTTATATAAATGTTTATTCTAAACCCATATTAGACTACTTATCTATCTATCTATCTATCTATCTATATATATATATATATAATATTCCATTATAGTTAACAAAACATTGTAATGTTATTATCAAGTGAATGTCAATTAAAACGTTTTATCAATTGTTTAACTGTATGTTTGTATATACGTCGGGGCTTTTAAAATTTTGAGGGTAGATTGAAAAACAAATGTTTATCAAGAAGTGTATCTGTTATACATTTGTAAAGTTTGAATCATGAAACTTAGTAAGAAAATGTATTGGAAACAAAATTGATATTTCATATCATGTGAATATAATTAACGTTTTTATCTAATAAATAGTTTATATTTAACATTAAACATAATTGTACTTTAATAGTAGTTATTTCATTCTGATTGTCATCTATGTAAGATTAGTTTTATACGATTTTATTATAATCCCATTTTGTATTTAAAGTTGGATAATATCAGTAGTTGAATGAGTTTTAAATATGTGTTAGGTGATTAAAGACAATTTTGATGGAGTTTTATTCTTTGAGCTCAAAGAACAAAACTCCATCAAAATCATACACCTGAGCTACAAATCTTCTCTACCATTAAAGACAATCTGTAGAAAGTTGTGGATTACAATTTTATGTTAATTGACAATTATCAGTAAAGTATTTCTACAATCTTATAAGTATTGAGACATATTTTCGAATTCGAACTCATATTGTTCAATATCACAGTGAGTGATGTTTATTAAAAACCGGAGATAAGTTATAAGTAAGAGTTACATAGTGCTTCCGGATAAGGTAGACAAATAATTAAATTTTATGATGTCAAATGATAACAGAAAATAAAAACTCAATCAGTTCTAAGTGTTTGATTATTAAATTCTCTTGTTTTTCGATTTTGTATATGTTTCTAACTACTATCTACTAAAATTCTTCCTGTCATATTTCTTTTGAAATTTTTATATTGGCTGATTAGACTGACATTGTAAACCTTGTTATATGTTTTATAAGCAAAGATGAATAGCGGCTAACAGTGGAATCCAGGATGCGCGTTTCGTTTTGTTTGGGACTCGTCAGCTGGATGTACCCGCATCTCAGATTTGATGTTCTCTCTGGGACTCAAACGCAGTACCGTTCGATTCAAACGGCATCGTGTTATCCACTTAGCTGCAAATAGGACGAAACGCGTGTCCTGCATTCTACTGTTAGCCTCTATCCATCTTTGCTTATAATGCTTGTGACTTCAAGCGATGTCGAGGCAGTCCGCACAGGATGCACATATGCCAACAAGAGATTGATCAGTGGCAGTTTTAAATAACAATGGGACGATTCAGGCAAACAACACCAAGTGAATACTTGTTATATGCTCTTTTTCATCTCGCTTAGTAATAATGATAATAATAATATTGATAATGGTGATAATTTACTTTTCACCTAAATGAAACAGTTTTGGACATGAGAAGGTAGATAAGAAGTTTGATTATGTGAGTCAAGAGGAAAAAAACGATAAACGGAGACAAAATATACATCATCTACAAAATCCATTGCAGCAACTCCAGGAAGCACTATGTGGGACAAAGTGTCTACCTGCTCTGTCTGCATCAACATAAATATCAACTAGCAGTTAAATGCCATGATATAGCTTCCTTCATATCAATGCATGTGAACAACTATGGACATGATATTGATTTAGAAAACGTTAAAATAGTGGACAGAAGATGTACAAAGAAAGCTAGGGAATTATTAGAGGTGTGACACTTTGGTAACGCATCAATCGTTAGACATATCGAAATTGATTCGATTTATCAATCAATCAACGGAAGAATAATTAACTCCAAGATCAGAGGTGAAAGCAATCAAGACAAATTTTCTCACTGCTAAGGAGTCCCATATTAGGACGAAACGACCGTTTAGTGCTTCCAGGTTTTCCATGGTAGTCTAGCTTCAAATGGCTCATGATCTCAGCTATTAAAATATGGAAACAATAACCACCAAAATTTCAGGTTAAGAGAACAAGCAACAAGTCAACCGTGGAGAAATTATATTAACTCACTACTTATTGAATTGTTTGCTGATGATATCGAGAAAGACAATCGAAGCTTTAAGAATAGACCATCTAAGTCAGAGAACAAAATGCTCTCAAAGTTTGATTGTTTTTTATTTATTCAAAAAAGAAGTATTTTATTCAAAGTACATGGGATACAATAAATGTAAAATTATATTTATAGTAATTTTAACAGTTGAAATAGTTGGTCTATTTTTGTGAATATTTAATAAATGGTTGTTTTGGAGTATGTTTATATGGTTCTGTATATAGGCTACCTTTTTGACTCATTAGTTGTTTTATATCATTTAATGTTTATAAATTAGAGTGAGTCAACCATAAAAATATTACTTAACTTCAAATCAATGGTGTACTAGTTATATAATGACTCAAATTTTCAAGATTATGACAAGATCTGCTCCCGTATTTTGCGAGTATAACTATGCAAATAATATGTCCAGGTATATGAATGCAGTTATAATATATCATCTGACCTTCTAAAGCTGTATTTGGGGGTTCGAGGTTTTACGAATTCTCATGGTATACTCATAGTTTTAATCAACACAGTGACATTGTTGTTAAGATTATTATCATTAGCTTAGGGAAGGTTACAACAGTAAATATTTCCTACTGATGAATAACATCGCAATTCCTTTGATATGACATTCAGGGGTAGCTGAATAAGTTTGTTTGATTCTCCTTATAAACAGATATGATCTCATAGTCAGTTCCACTCATATAATCGTATTCAACATCATAACAGCCTTGATTCTGAATATTTCATTTCGACATCCACCAGATTCTACTGGATCATTAGTAAACTGATCTTTTACTGGCCAGGATTCATTAAATAATATGCATTTAAAATCAGAGAGAGCGGTGAATATTCAGTCTTTTTAGAATTGTTACAATTCACAAAATTACTGGATCGCATACACAAATGGTGTTAGAGAACCAGAATATCTTACTATATCTTAGAGTCTTCGGAGACTAATCTTCGTTGACCTCTGGAATGTCAATATTCAGACTTGATCAATTTGTTTATCAAAGTAAGAACTGAAATGTTTGGTTATTGCCTGAATTTAAAAATTAAATTAAAAATGAATTTCTAGGACGAATGCTTTCTATGTGGATAGCCTTGAATATTAAAGGTTAGAATTGTTCAAAAAGTTTCTCTGACACCTATATTCCAGTGATGTGCATCAAATATTAAATAATACTAAATATTGCTTTGAATACTGTTGTAAAAGACAGAAATAGTAAATAGAACCTATGGAATTCACTTCAAAACAATTAACTGGTATTGTATTCCCCTAATAATAGGGAATCTATGTATTTTATGCAAGATGAAATAAAAGTAACCGTGTCAATGTAGTACTCATTCAAACTAAATTGTCTTTTACAGAGTCATTTCATCAGAAATAAGTGTAATCATCAGATAAGTAAAATCTAATCGTTTCACATTACTAATCAATCAACTATTTAAACAGTTTACAAATATTTAAGTCATACGATTGTGTATTCAGATTTCAATTTTACCTTACTAGGTAATAGTACATTTATAGTAATAATAATAATAGTAATATTAATAATTATTAATAAAAGTTAGAGACAAAATGTCTTAATAAGCAAAGATGGATAGTGGCTAGCAGTGGAATACAGGACGCGCGTTTCGTCCTATTCGGGACTCGTCAGCTGGACGTACCTGCATCTCAGAGTTGATGTTCACTCTGGGACTCGAACCCAGTACCCTCGCTTCAAACGCCATCGCGTTATCCACTCGGCCACTGAGTCCTGATAGCCACTTGCTTGTGCGATGGGGTGAATTTTAAATTCACTTAGTATTGTTTGTTTGAATCTTCCCATCGATTTGTTAGGACTGCAACTGGTCAGTCTCTAATTGGCATATGTGCATACTGTGTCTTAATGTTTAATTTTCTATGTATCATTAATCATACAAGTTTATAAATTAGGTTTGTTATCACTAAACATTTACAAAATTAGAAAAAGAAACCAAGTGTGTAATATTTAAAAACAATCAATAAATCTAAATTGATTTACATGTATCTGAGTCTGTTTTAGTGATATGTGATGGGTTCTAGATTTCTTAATAAAATAATTTTTTTATTTTTCTGAAATAATTTTGAGTCTTTTTACTGAGTAGGAGAAGCACATAAAGTGTAAATTGATGACATGTGAGATTTACTGTATATGAAGACATGTTGTTTAAAAAAATATATGTGAAAAGGTCTTTTTAATTATTAAGTTGTAATCAAAATCGAATGGAAGTTTTAGCGGTTTTTACTTGAGTTACTAAGTGGTAGTTTTTTGTGAGGGGAACAGTTTTGAAACAACTGGCAGGTTGACAAACTATCCTGTCTATCATCAATCCATTCCTTTTTTCCAGGTCTATTTCATGTTAACCGTACATGAAGTGTAAGTTGATGACATGGGGAATTTATAATATGTGAAGAGATGTTGTTTAAAAAAATATGTGAAACGATCTTTTCAATTAATAAGTTCCGATCTAAATTACATGAAAAATTTTGACAGAATTTTATAGATTAATTTACCTGTCAGATTCACTTCGATTGATTATAATCTAAGACATCATCATTAATCATATTTTTAAAATTTTTTAGTTAAATTCATGAGTCAATTAAAGCTAGAGAACCATGGAGAACCTGGAAGCATTGGACGACCGTTTCCTCTTAATAAGGGACTCCTCGGCAGTTCACATCCACGATCCTGTTCGCGGAACTTGAACCTAGGACCTGTCAGTCTCGTGTGCGAACTCTTAAACTCTAGACCACTGAGCCCGTATCCAACGGTGCTAATTTCTAACTTCAACCAATACACGAAAGAAATCATAATTACAGTAGACAAGTCATCATTATAGAAAGGTTTCATTGAATATTTTTTAAAAGTTTTCACATTTAAAAGGAAACTGTCATTTATATCAAATTATTCTGATAATATCAATTTTCACTATTTATAATTTTTCTAGACTTCATTTTGAAGGTCTTTTTGAACAACCTTTTTCTTATCCTACTGCTTTTATCTGTATTCTACTTATTGTACGTAAAACTTCAATCGGCTTTTGTTGTTTCTCAATCTTCACAACATATTGTTAACCATGTAATTTTCATCTATATATTATTATTCTATTATATTGTGATATTTGTATTGTTATTATCAGAAGAGGTTTTGTGGAGATTTAGTATTTTCATAGTTGAAAACGTTAGTCGATTAAAGCAAGACCACCATGGAAAACATGGAGGCACTGGACGGCTGTTTCGTCCTATTATGAGACTCCTCAGCAGTGCGCATCCACGATCCCGCGCTCGCGAGATTCGAACACAGGATCTACCAGTCTCGCGCCAGAGCACTTAACCGATAAACCACTGAGCCGGCATCCAACGGTGTTAATGTCTAACTTCAACTGATCCACGAAGTTGAGCAACCGTTCACCAATTGTCCTCAGTGGGTTGATATCTCACAACAGACGTGGTTTGCACTCCACTGGTATTGACTGATGATTTTTATATACTTGATTACTTGCCGACTAAAAATTTCAAGTGTAATAATTCCATTTCTGCTCATCTATTTCTATCTGATTTACATACTAATATTTTTGAAAATTCTTAGCACATTAATTCAAATAACTTTAATTGTCATATATATTCACAGATTCATTCTATAAGCACTTGATTATATCAATTACTCTTACTAGTTCCTTCAAATTTATTGATTTATATATATATATATATATAGTTTTCTTAAAATCACAACAAATCAGTCAGTATCATGTGAACGTTTTGCACTTTATGGAAGGCTATAATAAATTGTTTCTTAAGTACAATAGAATTAAATGACACAATACTATTGGAATAACTTTATTTATTGCAACAAATCAATCTGAAAAGTGAACATTTATATATGTTATACAGTGGTGAACTGATTATAACCTCTCAAGTGATCAATGGTTCTAGAGGATAATTTTATACTTCTGTAACGTAAAATGGCTTAGGCAAGGTAATACCCAACGGTTTATGTAAAACGTACACTGTTCATTGGTAAAATATGAAAACAATACATTATGTGTACTATTTGCACATCTTCCTTCAGTTGTCTCTTGTAGACTCCACCGTCCTTCCATTACTGTTTCACTCTGTCTGCTCTCTATTTTTCTTTTTCTTCTCATTTTCCTCTTCTGCCAGTAGGGATAGTAATTTCAATCCCTTATTTATACTACTTATAAGTAGCATGTTTCACACCTTTCTTTAAAAAATTTAATTTCTGTACTTATGCAGGTATTTGATCATATCTATATTACGTAATATTTTAGCTCGATGAACTTGTGACATGGAATCAATCTATGAAGTAATTGACTGTTTGACTGAGTTTTGTTAGTAAATACAATTTACTTTAGGATAGGAACGTATTAGCTGATTTAATCTACAGATATAAATCAACGTCTTCTTGATCTTTAATTTGTAATATTCATTTCTATCTTTCATTCTTTTATCAATATATGCTTTAGATTTAGTTTTCCACTGCCAAACATAACTTTGTCACTATTTCCAATCTGGTTGAGTTATGGGTATTTATTCAGTGAAGTTACAGTTCCGGTATTCATGGTGAATGAATTTCAAAAATATCCGTTGTGAGATAAGTGGGACCAATATCAAGCAATAATGGTGATACTATATTACAAATCAGAAGACGTTAAGAATCTAAGCCATTGGATATCAACTCACTTTTCTGAAAGTCAAGTGCTCTTCTGGAGGCCTCAGTGCCCTAGTTTCGATCACATGTGGTGTCGCAAGTATGTATTTCTGTGATGTGTTATAGGAGAAAGAGCAGTCCAATTCTTCCTGGTTTTAAGTGGCTTTTAGTGTTCAGGACTTGTTGGAAAACTACAAATTTACTTGAACGGTGTGCCTGACTGATAAATGTGATAAATTACAGTCGGATGATGTGGTTCTGTGAACGGATCTCCGAGTGCCACTACCCAGTAAAATATGCACATTTGGATAAAAAAGATCACTATTCATGGTCCAGCAGATTTATTTTCACCATAATTACTAAAAATCAGATTTCATAACGACTCAGTTTATGTATTTACTCTGACACAAATTCTCGACAGTGTACCTTTTATAGTGTATAGTGATTTTTGTCTCTGGCCAGTGAACATAGGCTATCTTCGAGGACGGTTGTTTATAAATACTTGTAGTATATAAATTCATTATTGAGTGGTTAATAATTTACATTGACTCACTAACCATACATTTACATATAAGCCATACTACAGGTGTGAGAGCAAATAGCATCAATTGGTTGCAAATATCGTAGTAGTTTTGGGTTAGACTTTTGATCTTCTACCATTTTGATGGTAACAGTGGTAATTCTCTGAATTTCAGCTATACACAATAGAGCTATCCTGACTATTGCGTTGAAAATCGTGATTTCGGTGTTGGATGACAATTCTTTTGTTTTAGGTATTCTTCATAAGCTGTAATGTTGCCTCTGCTTTGAGAGTTTGTAGTTTCAAATTACCAGATCTTCCTTATTTATCAATAGAGCTTTTTAGGCATGTGAAAGCGATTAACATTATTTAGTTCCATCATAAGGTATTACTTGGTTTGTGCTCACCTTGTTGTTCAAAATCTTGTGTTTTCCCTCGTGAATGTCGAGGCATATTGGTGTGGATGCCACTGACACATTGCGAGACTTAATCTGGTTTGGTCGATTCATGATCCATCAGCTTGCTCATCCAAAAGATTGACGTCTACTCGATCCCACAATCAGTTCAAGAATACTATGGTAAACACATCCTGATAGTTGCGGGAACATGAACGTCCTTAATGTTTTTGGTTGTTCTGTTTTCTCCTGGACCTCAGTGAGGTATTCTGACTTCAAGTCGTTCGGCACTTGCTCAGCTCCTATGAATATGAATAATGACAATAAAACTTTATTGTTCAGTATAAGCCTTGACGTGTTTACTAAGCTCTGCGTTGCCACCAACAACGAGTGGTGAACAAATAATGTTAAAAAAGAGATTACAGTGCAAATTATTCCAGGACATGCATTGTTGTGCAGTAAAAAAACTTGTGTTTAATTATATCTTGATACTTCTGTAGTAGGCGTCGAGTCGCGACTGACCATGGTCATCACTACAGGATGATCACATGTCAGGTATTAGGTTGGATCTCTCTGTAGGCCAAAAACCAGGAGGCGGTTGACAGTTGTAATAAGATATATTTGTGGGCGATCTCGTGGTATCGTAAGAATACCAAGGTCGTGCCGAAGTTTACAAGCCTAACTACCGAGCGTATGCGAGTTAGTGCAGGACCACAGACGACGGAAGAAAGTGTATTTTTTGTACACTTAAACAAACAGTTACAATAAAATGATCACTGGTACAATTGATTATAATAATAATTGTTTTCGCTATACTTATCGTGATGTCTTCATAAAAGTTGGTCACTACAGTATTCCCCCGCTAGAAAGAGTTTACACTCTTGGTAAGTAGCGATTTCGTTCGTGGGGCTGATCGGCAAACGTGTGATCGTAGGATGAAAGGGTTGACGAATAGGAAGCGATCGTTGATCCTCCGGTTGTCACTGAAGGTCTTTGATGTAAGACGGTACCAGGAGTAACATGCTACTTGAGTTAGCGTGCCACACCAAGGTGGTTTGTATCCAGAATCTGAGGATTGCGTTGATAGTGGTCCGGACCGGAGAACACTGAAGACTTAGAATGTACCAACATTGAGCCAAGAAACCAGAAGTGACCATAACAACCAGCCTCAAGACCATACATATGCTGGACATAATTGGAGCCAGAGACATTGACTGAGTGCGTTGGCACGAGCGTGGGTGATCAGGCTAGCTTTCGCCAAGGTTGACTGAAGTCAATGGTATCAACAGGACAATAGTAGGAGGCGTGGGCTCAGGATAAAAAAAATGAAAGGAAAAGACAATGGTGTAGTGGGCATGTAGTAAAGGGATAGCGTCCTATTACAGATCCGTTGTTTATTGGGAGGTTAATCGCGAAAGCGTACGAGTAGACGTACTCAGTGACCGGAACGTGAGACGGTAGTCTCGTTCTTACCTCATGAGACTGCAATGTCATCTGAAGTCAAGGAAAACGTGGTCTGCTGATCTGGACGTGAGACTGAAGTCTCGTCCGTAGATTGTGCAGATGACACGTGCTGCTGCCTGACATGCGAACGAGGTCTCTGATGTATCTAGCGTGGGATCCAGAGTTGATGTAGAGATCCTGCTAAAAGGTTTGATGGGCATAGCATTGAGACTCAACTTATCAGGTAAGACACTGTCATGGACGTCTCATGGCTTGAGACGATGAATGTTGACTGTCTCG
The DNA here is from genome assembly GCF_000237925.1 of Schistosoma mansoni. Lineage (NCBI taxonomy): Eukaryota > Metazoa > Platyhelminthes > Trematoda > Strigeidida > Schistosomatidae > Schistosoma > Schistosoma mansoni. The sequence continues at coordinate 38,265,523 of NC_031502.1, forward strand.
ACACAGCTGTGTCGATCGACCTTGATGGTCGTTTCGTGACAGGGAACCACATGAAAAGGTCCTACGAAAGGCTGCTGTAAAGGTTTGCGTACTGCATCTACTCATATGAAAACATGTGAACAGTAAGATAACTCTCGAGGGAGAGTGACCTGTCGAAGTCGCATACGAGTTGACACCGGGGGCAGTGTTCGCATATATTCAGACAATTGGACGTAGTCTGATCCACCAAAATTATTACCACTCCGTGGTGTGGAAGATTCTTCAGACAGACGCAATATCGTGCCGTCAACAAGTTCAGCGGTGGAACACTGAATATCTGCCTTCAAGCTCGTTCTGATACCCCAGAGGACGGGCGGTAAGGTTACGTACCAATTGTTGTTTTAGTGTGCTTGAAGTGCACTTTAAGGTGGGAGATGAAACCGTTCAACTAAACCATTTGATGCTGGGTGGTAGGCGGTAGTGCGTATGCGTTCTGTACCAAGCAGTCTGGTGAGCGAGGAGAATAAATTCGGACTCAAATTGTTGTCCTCGTTCAGTCGTGGCAGTCCAGGGACAACAGTGCAGACCTATGTATTGTTCTGCGAAGCGGTGAGCTACTGTCTCCATCCTATTAGACGTGTCGGGAATAGCTACGGGCCATGTTGTGAAAAGATGGATGGATGTGGGTATGTGATCATACCCGTGCGATGGTGGCATTGGTCCCACAATGTCTATATGAATGTGATCGAAGCTAGCATCGGGCATAGCGAACCTGCCAATGGGGGCAGCTACATGCCTATGTACTTTTGATCAGTGAAAGTGTAAGCATTGCTTTACCCACAAACGGACATCTTTGACGGCCAAACGCATCGTTCAGCAATGAGGCGTAATGCCGCTGTGATGCCTGGATGAGACAGTCTATGCAAGGAATCAAAAATGAGATGACGATAAGCAGAGGGTGCAATGGGTCGGGGAAGACCAGTAGCATTATTACACAGGATAGTATCTGAGCTAGTGGCTAGGGGTATTTCTCGGCGCTGAAGTGATGTGGAATGTTGTGTTTCCTTACAGGAGGGATCGCTTGCTTGGGCGGTGGTCATAGCAGAGAGATCAAGAAACGGTAAAGCAACTGCATTCACTTGGATACGTGACAGAGCATCGGCAACATAGTTCGACTCGCCTTTAAAGTAAAGAAGGTTTGTCGTGAAGTGAGAGATATAGTCCATATGTCTGCACTCTCGTGGTGGGTAGCGGTTAGAAAATACGTCGAAGCTTTATGGTTGGTGAATAAGATGAAATGTTTGGTGGTACACTAAGTTGCTAAGAGTTCTCGACCAAAAGCGCTATATCTCGTCTCCGTGGAAGCGAGGCGTCGTGCGAAAAATACGAGAGGTTGCCATCTTCCGGAGATATCCTGCTGCATGACGGCTCCTATGGGAAAATCTGATGCATCAACCGCCATACTAAGCGTGGCTGATGAGTCAGGATGAGCGAGGAGTGTGGCTTGAGCTAGAGTAGTTTTGATCTCTGAAAATGGAGTGCATGCGGCATAGTTCAAAACCAATTTGAGTGGATTCCCGCGACGTAAGTCACTTAATGGTCATAACCGTTCTACCGCGTGTGGAATGAAACGTCGGTAGAAGTTAACCGAACCGAGAAACGCCTTCAGTTGTTTGAGTGTGGACGGCACGGTGTACTCCATAATTGTACGTAGTTTGTCCTCACAAGGTATAATAACCTGTTGCTTAGTAATATGACCTAAAAATTTTATTTCTGGCTTGCCAAGTTCATACTTGTCTGGGTTGACTATTATTCCGTTACTCGAAAGACGCTGGAATAGTAGTGTCAGGTGCTGATAATGTTCATCTACGTTTGATGATTCGATTAGCAGATCACCAATATGGACGTGAACAAAATCTAAGTCTCATGCTATGCTATCGGTAAACCTTTGGAAAGTTTGAGCAGCATTCCGTAACCCAAATGGAATTCGTGGGAACTCAAACAGAGGAGTCGTGATAGCGGTTTTTTCAATGTCTTCAAGAGAGACTGGGATCTGATGATATGCTCGTACCAGATCGATCTTAGGAAAAATAGTCATGTGCTTGAGTGATGCCGTGATTTAGTGTATGTGGGGGACGGGGTAGCTATCAAATCGCGTAGCTACGTTTAATGCCCGGTGGCCGCCACATGGTCTCCGACTAACCCCATCCTTTTTGCGTACCATGTGGAGAGGTGAGGCTCAGGGACGGTGAGAAGGACGAATAACACAAGCAACCCGTAAATTGTAAAACTCGCGTTTAGCAAAGGCTAATTTGTCCAGTGCTAGTGAGTGAGGTTTTGCCGTGACTGGTGGTCCGCAGGTGACTATGTGGTGTACTAAACGATTAGTCACCCATGGGACCTCCTCGGAAGGTTTAAGTTAATTGGAGGAATTTCTAGAGTAAGGCGCAGAATACATCGTCACACGAATGGAATGAACCTATGATTCGGTACGCGTTTATCTGAGCTCTGAAGTCCATGAATTTACTGTTCGACGAAGTATCGGTTAGCTGCATCCTAGGTGAATCGACAAGCAGTTTATAGTGCCGTAGGAAATCGATACCGAAATCCAAAACAACGGTCACTACACTTCCTTCTAGCAGTCTACAGATAGTTGTTATGCTACTTTTCCAGTATTGTGTGCTATAAACCTTTCTGAAACATCAGGAATAAAATGCAAGATGAGGTCTAAAATAATATCTTTCATATACATATTTTTAGTGTTGTCTCACGACTACTCTGAGAAATGGGAGCAGAACGGGTAAAGAGAAAAGAGTAGAAGAGGTTTACCGAACGAACTATTGTGACTCGCGGTGTCCGAAATCGATTTTCAAGGATTCGAGTTACCGTTTGCAGCAAGCAGTAGAAAATCAACAGTCATCATTCGAGCCTCAAATTTAATCAAACTTTATCTTATTATCAATGACCCAGAAGCATACAACAGCAGAACGAAATAATAGAAGTAAATCTTAATCGAAGCCAAATAATTTGAACCCAGACATAGGAGATTGCAGAGCGTGTTCACAAAAGGCCTGAGTTAAAGTAAAAGATGAAGTGAGAGAACAAAGAAATGAAAATTATATCCAATAAAATACTTTTCAGGAATTTGTTAGGTATTCTTACTCTTACAATAGATATTGTTTATAAATGGTAAGAGTTTGGTCATTCGAGATTAAAAAATAAAGATATGATAAGTAATCTTGTTCTGAAGTTGTGGGTTACGAAGCTTCTGACCTGCCCGTCTGAGAGATGAAAAGTACTGTTTATTTAAGATGCGTAAAGAAACTGAGACTATTGATCGCTCACTTTTGTCTAAAACTAATTTATAAGAGGTCTAAAAAGCTGATCTACAAACCTTTGTATATATATATGTATACACTGGTTTTGGAAAATGAAAGTAGATCAAATATCGGAGAAACATACGTAGATCACTATCATAGTTATTCTCTTTCGACCGGTTAGGGGTCTACTTGAGTTGGATGGAAATGGTGTGACAAACCAGGTAACGTCGAAGTCACTCCTCACTCTTAGTACCTGACGTGGATAACCCTTTCATCACATCAAAGTACTATGGCTGTTTTGATGATCGTACAACACAAACCGCATCACTACTGAAATATGTTATTAAGGGTAGGTACAAGGAACAGAGTGCGATCACTGCTTCATGGGTCGGTTCCATGGCCGTTCCAGGAGGAAGATGATAGGTACATGACTGTCAAGCTTCCATTTGAGGATTTTCACTGCGAGAACTGGTCAAATCTACCTTATCTGGTTAAAAATCTAAATAAAACGTTTATATATATGTAAAAAGCATGCTTTAGGGTATATACTCTCGTAATGTGGTATGTAAAAGCAAGACCGTTCTGAATTGTTTGAATCATTCACTTGTTAGCCTACGATAAAGAGAACGTTTATGAAAATGCTCTCATACTATCGAGAAGAAAAATAATCATTGTGGAACGGAAGTAGTGGACGGATATAATTAAATTTTCTGGCGAAACTTCAATGGCCGACTGTAAACTTTTCATGAATTTATCCTGTGAGGAACTGGAGAGAAGTGTTTCAGATCTAAATCACAAATTATTTTCTTCTGAGATTCCGGAAGAGTCTCAAACCGTCAAAGATGATTTGGAGGAAATCGATGTAACTCTTAGCTTTCTATCTTCATTCTTTTAGGTCGGGTATTTATTTGTTAGGGTGCAATATACTATAAAGAATCAAATAGGGAAATCCAGCAGCAACGTTTCATGTAGCCCTGAAGTTATTGACAAATATGTGAAAAACGTATTCGACTTACCCACGAAAATATACGATGATCTTCGTATGGAGGCCTGTCAGGCCGAGGTTAGTTTTTGCATGTCAAAATTTCTTGGAAATTTTGCATTCATCTAATATTATAAAGACGTTTTATCTAATATCAGAGGTTTCATAAGCTGCAAAATATATAGTAATATTTTGGTGGTTTGTAAGCACTATAAAAGGTTTAACTTGTCAAAATTCAAAATATGTACTAGTTCTTTTCTATGGTGTAATATTTAAAGAATGTTAGTCGGAGATTCTGAGAATTTTATGGCGTAGTTATGGCAAACGTTACTTAAGATCTCTCAGTCTAGTGTCAATTTTTCTAGTACTACGTTCAGTTAACGCTATCACTGTATAAAGTCGCCATTTACTTATTTTTACAAAATCATCCCTATCTAATTGCCAGGCCTAAATTTCAAACTGACCAGTTGTTATCCGTTATTTGTCTGGTTTTATGGCACTGTCAGGCATTTCTTGGGGTCGTTATCAGATTACTCAAATTTATATCTCAAGCATACAAAAGTTTACCGAATCAAAGATTTAACTGGATACGTTACTCTGTTAGTATGTGAGCTCATCTCCAGCCTTCTCTCATCTTACAGTAAAAATAATTTGATGTCAGATCAGCTTTGAGCGATTATATGTTGCCATTTTGGTTTGTTGCTGAAGATGTGAGCGATGAAAAGCTTTGAACAACTTAAGCATACAAGAGTATTTTTGTTAACAGATTAATTTACGGGAAGATTTCTAGTCGTAAGGCAACCGAAACTGTCAAAGTTAAATCAATAAAATTCGACAATGGGTAAATTTGAGCATCATTTCCATATCAAAAAATTCAACAGAACTACTATTACTGCATATTTTACTGTGATCATAAATCTCTGACGAATCCTACGGCCTCCAACATATCCAAGGCCTAACAACGAGAGAACTAAGAATAATTAAAAGCTTAAATTAGAATAAGGGTTTTTTTAGTCGATTTTGTATTTGGCTTCTCGAAATCCGTCAATCAGCAGAGTGTTTTTACCTACCGAACTTGTTTAGGCATCGTTATCTAGGTAACACTTAAAGAACACATTGATACGTGTATACGCCACTATTGGAACTGAAGCGATTCGAAAGACTTGTAATGGTTTGAAGTATTTAAATTATTGTGCGATTTAGGAATTCCCAAGATAACGCAATTCATGCCACAAAGAACTAGGCGGACATAGATGAATCTATTATATTTGGAATTCGAAATAAAGCAGCCGTTAGGTACAAAAGAATCATTAGTTCACACAAACACCAGGCGACTGTTATTTTTGTCATAAAATCAAACCTTCAGTCGGGCAAAGGTTCCCATACAGACAGTGAGTGACTATCTGCAATCACAAACTTACAATAAAATAGTTCAGAATGCTTGACGTAAGGAAAGTTATTTGAAGGGAGAGATGTAAAATAGATATTTTTGACGTAAACGGCTACTGATAAGCGGTTAGTGTTTAAACTGAGAAATTAACCATTCTAAGCGTTCAGGTTTCATGACAAAATCTGTTTAAAGTTTCTCAGATAAATAATAATGCAGAATTTTATTAATCAAGCCTCCTTTAATTTCAATAAGTGATATGATAAACAACACTTCGTCACGAGTTTTAAATCAGTTAAGTACCTAATCCGTACATCATTTTGACGCATTATTTTTGGTTATTTATTTGAACACATTATTGGTTATTCGAAGTCAAATCAAACATAAGTCAGTGGTTTGACATAAGTCATCTGTCAAGCCGTCAGTTTGCCGAATGTGTATGATCTTTGTCTATAACTTATATATATATATTGTTTCGGCATCCTTTCATTTTCCATCGTTACGGTTTAAAACATCTTCCATGAACTTGTATTAACTTTGTCACACCAAAGCTTGGTATGTGGACTATGACTAGAGGTAGAGTCGGCAACACTCGTTTTTTCCCATCTAGACTCTTTGACCTGATAACTATGCATTCAACTGTTGATTTAAACAATGTGTAATAAACTTGACCCTAATCTCTATGATAATCTACTGTCGATTACCCTGGATACTGATCACAGATGAATGCAAACGCGTTCGGTGGTAGGCTACTATTTCCAGTGATTTGCATGTTGTCGTTGAAGTTGAGGGACGTATTAGGTTGATTTACATTGACCCGTGTTTGCTTTGAAGTCAAAATAAATGGTTGTAGACAACTAAAAATGAAATAAAACACTGAACTGTCTAGACTTTCCCTAATAATGATGTACTTGCCTTCAAACTAAAAGCAGTGTAAAACTGATGTCATTGAAATTTAAACAAAACTGTGCCACTCATTTCCTAAGATTTTAGACAAATTACTATATAGTATTAAATATTGGTTCAGATAATGGCTAAAGTAGGGTTTTGGATTCCTCTCAAATATATTTCACGGCATTGCTTGGGATTTCTTCAATCCACATTTTGCTCTAGTTTACTTAGTAGCCTTCACAATGTTAATAAAATGTACTATACACCGACAGACTAATAGGATGAATTATCGTTTAGTCTGAAGAGTTTATTAGCTAATGTTTGTGGGATTTTTTTACATAATAGGTAACATTTCAGTAACCCCAGTGCGGCATAGTTTGCAAGATTAAAAAAGTAGTCTAAATTCAACCGTTTATCCTTTAAGGTGTAGATTTATCTGTTATAATTTTTAATCGTATGATAGTAAACTAGTGCTATGGCAATGTTATACACGTTTTCAAACTCACTTCTTTATCTGCGTGTTTATATAATTCAACACAAGTACCACGCAGACTTTCTATCAAAAGATAAAGATGTAGTAATAAGTGATAAAACAATTATCCAGAGGACTAGTAGTCTTTCTGGGAATAAGGCGACAACCATGCATTTTAAATGCATGAACTGTGGGTTTTAGCTGCGAGCCCCATAGTGTTTCGTGTGTACAAGGACAAACTTATTCTTCCTCAGATTTTGGTCTATCTATGCAGCATATCGAAAACGATACATGGAATGTAGACGAAAAACTTGTAAAGCGAAGGGTGTACAGAGATCACTCTATTTAACGCCCTGTTTTTTGGAGAAACAGTCCATTTAGTAAATAACAAAGGCTCAGTTTATATTATTTGTTCATGTATGTAACTTAGGGGAACATAGAAGCGTTTCCCAAATCCTGATTTTTCCTTTAATTTGAGGATATTTCCATTATCATAAGACGGGCGAAATAATAGTGTTAGTTGAAATGTTTTACAAAACAATACATGCGCCAAAAGTTGCGATTGGGTGATGTAACATGATTATATCTATGATTTTGTAACTGGCATTATCGTTTGAAATGAACAATACACGATTAGTGATGAAAATGATGTATAGAATACATAACCCGCAAATGTACAAGCAATTTGCTGACTTCTTCACATCTGTTATATGACTTAATAACTCATGTCACATTTAAAATTGGGAGCCAGTCGGTTAGTCCAAGTCCATTGAGATTTTGTCCAACTTGTCTGGCAAATATTTGTTCCACCAACTAAATAAACCACAGTATTTCAGTTTTCAGTGGATTTTTTTATATTCACACTGAAAGCAAGTCCATAACTAGTAACTTTTGTGTTAGTTTGATTGGTAAGAGATATAATTCAAGGATTTAAGGAATATAATGTTAGATAACAAGCAAACGCTGTTTCAGGTTTCACAAAAATTCTATAAACCAATCTTAGTTTATGATCGTTTGGAATAATTTTTATCAATTTATGTTGAGATCATACTACTACTACTATAGTATTAGATTATTGAAATGAAGTAATGTTTTAATTTTTTGTTTTACAAACTCTATTATTTTTATCTAATCCATACAGGATTGTAGAGAGCTAGAATATATATATATATATATATATATATATATATATATAACGTTAATAGGTTGCAAAGTTCAGCTGCAGTGGAGGAAATTCACTATATATTACAACTGTGTTAATTGCAATTGATCAATTCATCTTCAATCCATTTGAAGCTGTCTCATTTCGTATCTTATAATTAATTTTTTTTGCAACAATACGAAATAAGGGAATACAATTTTTCCCCTAAAATATCAAGAAAAGATAGCCAAACTAAATTGTATGACTGACTAGATTATTTTAGCGCTTACCATGAGTCCTAATTATAGTATAACGAAGAAGTACAGGTGAATTCCTTCACGAATTACACCACAAGCTATTTCTCTGAGTATATTCAAACGGCCGGTAAAGGTTTAGATATAAGCCATAATATCGGATGTAAATTTTAAACAGACAGACTGTTTCAGCGTATATTTTTTTATGAATGGTCGGCAACGTTGTAGTGAATGCAAAAGATGAGGATTAGTTTCAGATGTTTTGCTCAAAATGTACAAAATTTTTGTTTGATAAAACAGATGAGTAGAGTACATAGATTTTGAAAATTCTGACAATTCACACCAAATGTCTGATATTGACAACGTTTAATTTATTTAAGCTCTTAATCGTCTCACTGCATTCATACTTTATCAAACAATAAACAATCCTTATCTTGTCATATTTGATCGACTGTAACCCTATTATTTGATATTGTCTATATGACTATAAAAATATCTGCATCCCGGTAATAAATAAACACATCTCTACAAATTGAAAAGCTAGTTTGCATATCATTCAACTATAGTATAAAAGTGTGTTGTGATAAAACAAAATTCACAGTAATAAATAAACTAGAAAGTCGGTTTCACTTGTTTCAGGATGGTTTTATCAATAGGCAAAGTTGCAGATAAAAGAAACAATGAATCACTTACGTTTCAATGTTCAATATCAAGAAAATGTAACGAAATAAATCTGAATGAAAGAATACTAGTGATATCGTAGTGTACAAGAACACGGGTGGGGAACAATGGAATGTATTTAAGCAAAAATTACGGACTATCCCACTAAATTCTGATAACCATACAGTAAACAGTTAATTTGCAAAATAGCAATCAATTGTCTCAATCTTAACTGTTCCTTCTGCAAATATCAGTCGGTCTTCTCTAATCTCATTGTTCATACATTTTCGTCCCGATTGCGCTTCATTCCTGTTCGTTCCCTATCAATCTTCTGCCAAAATACATTCTATGCCTGACCCTCATCATATACTACTTATGTGGATATAAGTAGATCACACCACAATATGTTTTGAAACAGATAAACTATGATTATAATGAATAGTTGAAAAGAGATATAGAGAACTGAAAAAAATAATTCATTTTTTGTTTGAGTATAATCATAATTGAGTAAATGATATGTTATGAAATAGAACAAAACAAAACAAAAAAAGAAAAGGAGCTAACAAACATGAACATTTAAGACATAATTAGATTAGTACAAAATGAATACCCCATAACTATAATCTTTAAGCATTATTTAGAATGTATATATAACCAAATTATTAAAACTGTAATTTAAACAAATAATTATTAGTTGAAAAATACATAATTATGGTATTAGTTATTGTGAAAACGATAAAAAAATTGCTTATTATAGGTTGAATTTAAAACTTAATTATAATATTCACTTAGTATTGTTTGTTTGGATCTTCCCATCGATGTGTTTAGGACTGCAACTGGTCAGTCTCTAATTGGTATATGTGCATACTGTGCGTATTGCCTCGATATACCTTAATTCACAAGCATGGTAAGCAGAGAAGCGAGGGTACTGGGTTCGAGTCCCAGAGTGAACATCAACTCTGAGATGCAGGTACATCCAGCTGACGAGTCCCAAATAGGACGAAACGCGCGTCCTGGATTCCACTGCTAGCCACTATCCATCTCTGCTTAATTATAATATATTTTTAGAAAAAAAATAAAAAAAATAAAAATTTATTTATTGTGAAGAAACTTTAAAAAGGATTCCAAAATTAAATTTTCATGAGTTAATTGTTAGTTGTCAGAAAGGGTGTTTTGTGAAAATTTTAGTAATTTTATATAGTTGAAATCATGAGTCAATTGAAGCTAGATCATCATGGAAAACGTGAAGGCATTGGAGTCCCACCATAGAATGAAACGGCCGTCCAGTGATTCCAGGTTTTTCATGGTGGTCTAGCCTCGAATGAATCATGATTTCAACCGTAAAATTGTTAGTTGATAAAATAGTTTTGTTATTATTTAACATTTCCTTGGAATGGTATTTTCTTATGTATTTGTAGATGATACATCTTACCAACTAAGGTCTAAAAAATATGAAATATAGTTAAAAGTTTAATGAATTTAATACTAGATCCTTGATTTATGAATAAAAGATTAGTAAAGCATTAGATCTTGTAAAGTGATTTGAAATAAATTAATATTGGTAAAACTGGACATAAACTAAATATTCAGCGGTAATATAATCGTTGAAATCATGAGTCAGTTAAGGCTAGATCACTATGGAAAACCCGAAAGTACTTGATGGCCATTTTGTTCTAGTATGGGACTCTTCAGCAGTGCGCATTCACAAATCCGCTCGCGAGAGTCGAATCCAGGACTTATCTTAATCTCTAGATCACTGAGCCGGCATTTCAGTTGTTCGATGGTATTTTAGCTCTAATTGACTCATGATTTGCACAACAACAGCTTGTGATAATATTCAACGATAGCTTATATCTTGATTTTCTTCATTTTAATCAAAATTCGATAGATTAGAAAAATCATCAAAAATGATTTCAAATGATTCTTATGAGCTCTAGTACAAAAATCATAAAAAATATGATCAGTTTCTTTATAAAAAAGAAATACTTTTAATGTAAAGATGTATCAAAACATTTTGTTAACAAATAAGTAACTAAATAAATATTACAAAAGATACATCATCATACCTGAATACTTTCAGAATAGATAGTATAACAAAAATCTAATTCTGATAAATATCTCATTTTATTGAACTAAGTAATGTAAACAATATAATTATGAATGGCGTTTAAGTTCTTGATAAAGTATCTTTCACAGTAAACTGCAATATGGTACCATTATAGTGAACGAGAACACAAGTGGAGACAGTCGAGTGTATCTGAACATAACATTACAGAACATCAGAGTAAAATCTAAGAACCATACAGTAAATACTTCGTTTGCAAAGTATTAATCAGTTGTCTCAACTTGACTGTTCCTTCAGTAAAATGTCAAACAATTGTCTCAGACTTCATTGTTCCTTCGTTTCCACACCAATCATTCTTTGTTCTCGTTCTTTTTTCTTCGATCTTCTTAACCTTCTGCTACCATGTATTTCACTTTCGGTTGATGATGCATACTACGTATATCTCTCGAAATAAGTAGCATATACCACAGTATTTCAATTTCAAAATTCATACTAAAATATTCAATTGACTATGATAACATTCAGTGCTATATAATTTACGAAACAAATCCTTAACTAACATACAGACAGATAATTACGTAGCTTGCTAATTAGGAAAGAGACCTATTTTTATATTACATACTGTTTAAATGTGATATAACGAAAATAATGAGTGGTTAAAGGGATAAATAATTTGTTTTATCATTTTATTATGCTAGAATCATCTTTGTCAAGTTTACTACGATGAATTCCTTATTTTGTTTTTTCTTTAAAAGTTACCTTGGTGCATATTTTCATATTATACATGTTTTATTTGAATATTAATTGTAGCCACCTGTCGTAGTTTTAAATGTGTCAGTTATTGAAGCTAAAAATTTGGAAGCGAAAGATTTAAATGGTGAGTTTACTTATATTAAACAGATTTGTTTTGTGTTTGATTTATTTCTCAGTGTAAAATATGAATTTATGACAAACTAATACAGAATTAAGTTTCTATAATCAAGTTATCAGATAGATAGCAGGCAACATAAAAATATGATGTATTCATTCTGTTATCATATTTATATTTCATTCAGTAGGATTAAGTATCAGGTAGAATGAACCAGAGGCTAAAAAATACACTACTCATGATCTTTCATGAACTTAATGCCACCTCAATATATGAAATAAATTGATAATTGACAAAACCCTAATAATATTTAAGTAATATGTTTTTATCGTAACGAACAGGATGACAAAAATCAAATCAGATAATATGTTTGGTTTCCTAGACATATCTAGTGAACTAAATTCGGGAAATTTAAAGTCCAGATCTCTCAAAAAAAGGGAGGTGTTATATCCCGTGGAGATTTATGAATGGTAACTTCCAGAACTGTTTATGGACCAATGTCATATATATATATTTCCTATTGTATAATTGTTAAGTAACTAAACTATTCTTATTCGTGTCCATTCTATTATAAGCTTTATTTTGACCTATAGACTATTATTATACTATTTACCATTCTTGAGTTATACCCAGTCTATTGATTACTGTTTCCCCTATTCACAGCCACATTTGGCCAAAACTTGTATAAATGTTATTTTCTATTCTATGGTATGATGTGGTCAGTTTGTTTGGTATATAAACCCAGTATGTTTGAGAATAATGATTCATCTTGCAGAGGCTGTTATTGGTGTTCTGGGCTTAACTGGCTGGGTTAGGCAGAAAGCAGGACTGATAAGTACTCAAGACCGCTCATAAGGTTTTTTGTATATCATTGCTCTGACCGATAATTTACTCCTCTCTAATTGGCGGGAATCAGCACTTCATATATCAAACAGGGCACACGTACGCACGCAACCGATATAACATGAACGCAGTAACGAATGAATACCATTCGAAATTTTAACTAATTGATAAATGACCAACAAAATGTTTATGTTAAAATTAGCCACGTAGCATAACAATAATATTCGGAAGGAGGTTAAAAAAGATCTACATTAACCTCAACTATGTTGCTTATCTTAGTTATACAACAATAAATCTACTATCTTAGGGGTTTTCATTTGCATCATTCTTTCTATTAAATGTTAATCCACATTTTATTCATTAATTATATCAATTTTACTTATTTCTTTAACTTCGATATTCTGGGCTCTATTCAAGCACAAAATTTGATTTCAATGGGTTTTTTGAATTACTAAAAGACTACATTTTAGTCACTCATGCACCTATTGTTCCTAATAACAATACAACATAGTTTATGACTGTTGGGGGGTTGATAAAAAGACATTGAGCAGATTAAATTTATATTTTTCATGTCCTTCGTAGTTGGCAAGTTTAGCGAACAGTAAAGCAGGTTGTAAGATGAGACCGGTACTGATTTACTAATCAGTCACCTGACCACATTCTTGCTATATATATGTATTTAACTAAGACAAATATCCAGTAGTAATATATGGCGTAGATTAGTAAATGTTTTCCTGTACTGTATTCAGTGTAATGTTTAATGAATATTTTACATTCATATATATATATGTTTAAGAAAAGAAACACCAAGACATTTTAGTAATAAATGTTGTGAATGAATTCATAGGAAAGTTCTTTCCACAGTTTTGGGTCTAAAAATGACAACTGTACATAGAAGCTTTAGCCGAAATACAGAAAACATCTTTATCGGATAATAATTTCTTCTTTTCGGCATAAACTCACTCAGTTCAGTGGAGTCAATGTGATCAATCAGTCTCCAGTGATCGATAACATTCTGTCACGCATTTACATAAGTACATGTCGATTATTGTTCAGAGTTCAAGTTTAGGGCGTTTCCAAATTTTTCCAGTTTTTTTCTCCTAAAAAGCAATCCATATCCATTAAGAAAAAAAAAACTAAACGATTCGATGGATTGAATGTTTTTAAGCTTGTCTGGCTACAGTACATTTAATAATGGGTAAGATATCGTAGGGAAAAGACGAAGAGTCCTTATGACCATAGATGTAATTTATATTTGTTTTTAGCTTTCACGTATTTTTATGAGTAGTTTTTTAATTTGTTGGAAATCCGGAAGTAATTCGTTCAAAATTACACAGTCTGTTTTAAAATGTTTTACATTTGAACTAATAGTATGCACTTAAATCGTATGTATGGATGGCATAGTAAGGAGTGTAGTATGTATTTGTTAGGAAAGATAAATTTTAGAAAAATAAACACGTAAGAAAAGTAAGTGAATGATTCAATTATTCTAGCCCATAATGCCTTTATATTTTTTCGACAGTAGTTAAACATGTAGTCCTAACAGAAAAATTAACAAATGATTATTTAGCGTTTGATGCACATAGACATCTAAGCTATAAAAAATGATTACCTTAGACCGAGATTTTCTTGGATAAATATTTTCTATGAAATTATTTCTCTAGTGAAACTGTAGTGAACGAAAACACAAGTGGAGACAACCAGGTGCATTTTATTACAACATTGCAGAATGTCTTGGTAAAATCCCAGAACCATACAGTAAATACTTCATTTGCAAAGTATCCATCAATTGTCTCAAACTTTGTTGTTCTTTCGTTTTTATATTAGCTACTCTTTGTCCTTGTTCTCTTCTCTCAACTTCCTACCTCCAGGCATTCCACTTTCGATTGGTAATATATACTACTTATATCTGTCGACATCAGCAGCACACACCACAGATTTACTAATGAACAACGGATAAAGGAAGTCTGATGTATAGGTCCTTTAAAATTAGGAGAGATTAATTACCGTTTTTTTTTAAAACTTAGAATAAATGAAGGCTTGTAAATGTTGTTTTTGAATATGTAGATCTGGTTTGAAATGGTGAACTGGCAACGTGTCTGTTTAGTAAAGATTTCTGACTTAAATACTTCGATAATATAAAACGGCTACATAACTAGAGTTGACTAGGTACTTAGAAATTGAACAACCAGTAGTTTTCGACTCGCTTATGGACAAACATACAGTATAGTGCGTGAAAATACATTTAGAACAGTGATGCATTTGTGTAATCAATATAAACCGTCTGGCAAGAGCAAGTGAACTGGTAAACGTGTATTAAGTTAGCCCGAAACAGTAATTTATCCCTCCCAAACACGCGAACCATTTTTCGGCTGAAGAAGACAGCTTTAAACTCAGTAAACACGGTAATCAACTCATCGAAATTTCCGTTGCAGTTTTATCTATGATCTTGTTGTTTATAAATAAGAGCTTCTTGGGTACTACACGTGTTCCATTATTCATTTGTGTCGTAGCTTTCCGTCTTTGAACTTAAAGGGAATAGAAATTTTCGAAAGTATTTATTGTTTTTCGTCCAATTCGTCCTCGACAGTATCTTCAGCCTAAATTATTTATATTATTGAAGATAGAGAGTAAGCTAATTTTCCCACTTTGATCAAAGGACCAAATCACAAAAATGGGTATACTGTTCGTTTGATCTGGCTTTCAATATAATTCATCTTTTCTGAGAGCCCTCTCAGTAAAGCACCAAAGAAATGAAATTACGTTCATCTTCAACTTGTATGTAAAAATAACTGAGTTTCGTTAATTACTAAATTCATGTAGAATATCATTCAATTCTGTTTTTATTACGAATGATGAAGGTAATGTCTATTTTTCTCTTGTATAAATAAAATATTTGGATCATTCGTTAAACAACGGTGTTTTCTGGACTGATTATAAAACAGCCTTTTAATACACGCTTAATAATTACCATTGAATAATTTAAAATAATATAATTATTCTGGTATTGTGTTTTTGTAGGATTCAGTGATCCTTATTGCATCCTAGGAATAATATTTGGACGTTATGTGGGTAACAATGAAAAATCTACAACTCCTGATTTATCTATAAATACTACAACTACAACATTTAGTCCAAATGATCTAGAAACTGTACAAACAACGCGAAATGTTTCAGGAAAAAAGGGATTTGATAATAATCGTGTTACATTCACGCGTTCATCATTTCGACGCTTTAGTCAGTCTTTTAATAAGCGAACAAACCAAAGTGAGAAACTGAATATATCTCATAATGAATCATTTAAAATGTCTGGTGCTACATCGTCTAAATCTGTAGTTAATAAAGAAGGACATGTTCCTGTTGGAATAATGAAATCAACTCAAGTCAAAGAGCAAACACTAAATCCTGTTTGGAATGAAAATTTTCGGTTGTAAGTTAGAGTACTTCTTCATTTATTATTGTTATGGAAAGTTCATTCAAATTCATATCATTTTGGGTTTGTTGATTTTTAAGCTAATACACAACACAAAATATAGGCTGGGCTTGTACAGATCTTGAGGATTGGAACATGAATTAAAGTTGTTCTTCTGTCTTATGTTCACCATGAAATTTTGCATTACTGTTGTCCTGTATTCCAATTATATGATACACAAGTATGTTTAGTGAGGTACTTAAGCTAACTTGATTTTTTTGATGATCAATATATTCAATTTTGTACTATATAAACTCCAACTAAAATGTAATGTAACAAAAGTCATTAGAAATTTTAAATCATTCCCAACAGAAGCCACAAAACTGTTTAATAAAGATAAACTCCAGCGAAGAACATTAAAAGATTACAATTTGATGGTAAAAGTGCAAGACAGATTACTGGAACACTTCAAATTCTATTAAGACTATGCCAGTAAAAATTTATTTCAAATCAAAGTTCATAAATTAAAAATGGCTTTCTGTAACATCAAATAAGTTGTTTTTCTCTGATGAAAACTCTAAAGTTTACATTGGTTTTTTAGATCTTCCTATAGGTATTTAGGACTGCAACCTATAAGGTACATCCAGCTGACTAGTTCCAAATAGGACGATATATTAGTCGTGGATCTTACTGTTAGCCACCTTCCATCTCTGATTTGAATCCCAATATATTTAATAAAATGGGTTATAAGAGATTCATTTTACGGATTAATCTATCAGTTATCACTTATTTGAAGGACTAAACAACCTATTACTATTGTTATTATTAGTACTATTACTATTATTATTTTTTAATGTTTAATTAATAAAATTATTGTTATTATGCAAAGTTTTTAACTTACACAGATGAAAATGAATATCTGCAAGTGATTTTTATGAGTTTTTTTAAACTATTCAAACTGTTAACATTTCACTAGATATTATTATTTGCAAATATGATAATAGTGTCCCGAGCAATCCTTTCCAGTTGCCATTCATCCTTTCCATATCTGCTTCCAATTCCTGACGTATTGTGTTCTTCAGCCTTCATCTTTTCCTCTTCTCTTCAGGATTCCAAGTTAGGGCTTGCTTCGTGGTACAGTTTGGTGGTTTCCCCAATGTATGTCTTATCCACATCCAACATCTTTTCCTAATTTCCTTCTCGGATGGAAGTCGGTTTGTTCTTTCCCACACTGGGCTGTTGTTGATGGTATCCGACCAACGGACATTGAGTATCAAATGTAGACAACTGTTTAGAAATACGTATATGCTTTTGATGATAGTTGTGGTAGTTCTCCAAGCTTCAGTTCCGTAAAGTAGAACTGTCTTGACGTTCGTCTTGAAAATTCTGGCTTTGATGTCGGTTGACAGTTTTTTTGAGTTCCATATGTTCTTCGACCGTAAAAATACTGTCCTTACTTTTCAAATTCTCGTTTTTACATCTGCATTGGATCCTCCACGTTCATCGATGATGCTACTTAGATAAGTAAAACTTCCCACATCTTTCAGAGTCTCTCCATGATAAACTATAAAATGCTTGAAACACAACTATAAATTCATAAATATTAATCCAACAGATGAATACGTGAGAAATTAATTATGGTTTAGCTAATTTTTGATACATGTATATGCCATTTCGTAAAGAAAGGCTAATAGAGATTGTCAGGTTTTGAAAATGTTTTGTTTAGTTACACTTTACTCATTATCTACTTAAACTATAAAATTCTCAATGTACAGCTGAAATTTGCCAGTTGATACAAATAACTTTGATTTCAGCGCGATTATTATTGAATATTGAATTATACGGATTAAAGTGTGGTTTATTCATTTTATAGTTATTATAAGATTCCTTCACCCGTACGCATGACTTATTATGAATGTGAATACATCTTAGTTTTACAAATTATATCAGTTATTTCATATTTGAAATGTTTTTCTTTAATATTTATTATGGAGAGTAAACACTTTTGACTGGTTCATAGCAGTTTAAATGTATAGGTTATATTTACACAATAGTGGTTAGAGTTATTGTAAGATGAACAGAATAAATGATCCATAATAAAAAAATTGAAAACTAGTAATTTTACTACATAGTGATTAAACTGGCCACCAGGACATATAATTTGGTGCCACGCCCTTTAGCAATAATGGATTTTAACAGCAGCATAGCTACTGAACATATCATACTACAATTTTTGTCTTCCGGTAACAAGCTAGTAAACCATCATTATTACGATATATATATATATATATATATATATATATATATATATGCGATATGTATATAGACGCCACTGTTCGGCGAAGTTCAAGGGTGAACATAAACGTATGTTGTAAGGAATCTATACATTCTTAAACAGTTTGTCAGTAATAGATTTCCGCAAATAATAATTATAAGTTACTTCATGGTATGGCTACAGACATATGGGAATTTTAGTAAATTTAGGCCATTTTACCCTATAATTTTAATGTGAAATTATGTTAAACCCAGTAAATAAATTGAGCTTAACAATAAAACTACTGATAAATTTAAACGTTATAATTCTACTTATATTTTAAACTAGGACAAATACATTTGCTTTAGTGTTTATTCAGTTTTACTGAGTATAATATTTTCGGGATATCTATAGGGATTAGCCGAATGTCAAGTGCAGTCAAGAGACAAATTTCAAAATTGTCATATTCACTTTGTTTTGAAATAAGTTTCGTTCGAATAATTTCGGTTATTCTGTTGTATTTTGGTGAAGGCACTTTTTTTTATTAAGGTTTTTTCTAAGATTCGGTAGTTCGAATCCTCAGTACGTCACTATTAAAACCTGTATATCGAAACAAAGTGTAACACTGCCTCTACATTAATAATTAGTGGTTACAGCACTGAAGGGTTGGTCAGTTACTAAAATCACCAAAGGATTGGGTTTCGGTCAAGGAGTTTAGAAATAATCCTGGATGCAATCCCTTCATAAGATTAGGAAAATGGTACCTGAGGGTTCTTATACTTTAGTGAAATAGCTGTCTAGTGTTACATAGTATTCTATGGTTTTCCAGCTTAGCTCAGTCTTGAAACAAACTTATTGTGAATAAAAAGTGATCATTTATTTGTCGTGAAAATGGGGTTTTTAATAGTCTTAAGTGGCTTTCAATTATTTAGCTAACATACTGAGCTGGTCAGACTTTCGTTACAGCATACTGATGAAAGCTACCATGAAATACTGACTCTTTTAAATGAAATACATAGTTGATAACTTAGTGAACAGGTGATTATCCACTGTTGATTTAGCTATAGAAGACAGAGCGTCATGCTACTGACGTTTAAGATTTAGACCTCCATATTTAAATCTAGTTGTTTGCACTTCTATAGCCGGATAGTTTTGGATGTTATGTAATCTCATTATTATTAGTATTTATCTCATACCAGAGATAACTGAACTTTACTGGTCATGACTTCTCAGGGTTAAAGGCCAGTAATCACATTAGGATCGCTGATGGGATCAGAGGCACATATTGTTAGGAAGCCGGGCAGTAGAACAAAAAATTTATCAAACATTTCGTTATTCTTATTTTCAGTTTTATTTTGAGTTTGTTGATATCGTTCTTGCTATCATTAAATATGATGTTTTGATTCAAAATCTATAAGTCATCGAAAATAAAAGTCTATTTAAGTCGTAGAATATAGGTATTCTATAAATGTTTCTATAGGCTTAGCCATTGTATTTGAGAATACATGTCTTTCTTCTTAAAGGTGGCATTTGAAACCTAATTTAGACAAACAGGTGTTTTGATGTGAATCGTTATCGACTGGAATGTTTGAAATATGAGGTTTATTAAACAAGTTTGTTTTTTGTCAGGAGCTCTTATCCTTACCACTATCTTTGAAAATATTCAGTTTGAATGTAAGGAAAAACTCAACATTTATTGAGGAAGTTTTATTTTGTACTATACAACAGCATGACTTTTTCATGATGCTTGAGGATATTTTACTAACTCTGTTGTATTGTTCTAACTGATGATAGAAATCTGTTATTTGTGAAAATATTGATGGCGTTTTTTTCCCTGAGCTGGATGATTTAGTCGTGAAGCTTTCATTGTCCTTCTGAACATCATCAGCACGAACGTCGGGTAGAAGTAAAGTGTTAGAATTTATCCATATGTGACTGACAGATTGTCCTGTTAAACTCGATCTTGATTGGTTATTGTTGACCATTTAAGTCATCATCAAATGCCTCTTTATTTTGATTGTTCTATTTTTGATCCTATATTTGTTCGTGATTTTCCTGATCGGCATCACAACCAAACTATCCAGTTCAAAGAATGAACCTTCATCGGAATCATCCACCCAAGCCACAAATCTTCACAATCTCAACTTTTAAATAAAGTGACATCATATATTTGACGGAGTTTAGTAACAGAATTTCAGTTATTTGGGAATATTGATGTAATTTAATGTAACTATGATCGCTATGGTAAATGATGAGCTTTGCTCTCATCTCCTCTAAAGTGAAAAGTGCGTAACGTTTAATCCTATTATCAACATTTTCCGATTTTTATTAGTTCGTAATGTCAGTAGCTAACCATATCACTTCTGGTTAAACTTTAATCAGAAATATACATATTCATTATAACTTTACTAAAACCATCTAACAACCAATGACTAGTGAGTAGACAATAACTATTTGGTCTTTATTCCAAGCTAAGAAAGACAACTTGTCCAAAATGAATCAAATGAATTTTTCTATTGATACTTCATTAATGTACCATAGGAATGTAGTACGACTAACTGAAACAATCGTATAGACCTGAGCATGTGTACATTTCTATTTTATCACGCTTTTGTCACATTATGTACACAAAATATGTACTTGAATGTGATAAGGAATTAATGTTTATAAAACCTTTTCTATGATAAATGACTTCTAAAGATTTGAAAATGATATTTTGAAATGTTTTATGTAAGATAATTAAGGACAGGTCATGAGATGGTGGAGAATATTTGTAGCTCAGGTAGATGATTTTGATGGAGTTTTATTCTCTGAGCTGGATGATTTGGAAATGGAGCTTCCATTGTTATTCTGAACGACATCATCATTGGACACACGAAAGCGCACATACACGCACAATGTTTTTATATATTGAAATAAATGTACAGAAATAATTTCCATTGAAAATTCTTTTTTATCATGTTTTATACACATCTGATCTAACAAAATTATACAATTTTAATTTTTCTATTCTCGTTTTCTGTAAACAGAATATTTATTTATTTGAATACATAAATATTGGTACAAGGGGGCAGCAGATATATATGTGCCACATAAAAAAATTGTCATTTCATTTAATTGTGTGAAGGCTGTGATACTGCCCGGATGCCCAGAATGAAGCAGGTGGTTTTCTTAGGGGGCCACACCCGGAGCCTTCGACCTACAGGTCTGATTCATAAGGTAGTGGAGCATCGTGAGGAGATGCACTCCCATGGTAGCTGGTGACCAACGATTGGTTCATACGCCATTTGTTCTTTCAGGATACTGGAGCCCATGTGCACTTTTGGTTTGGAATCAGGGTTTTCTAATCCTCCTAGGTGAACTTTCCGTGTCTACCAACCCGGTTAAAGCGCCAGACATTCGCTTTTTGTCCTCTCAATTTTTTAAACAACACCCCCACATCGAGAAGGCAGTGAGTAGGACTTCCCTGGCAATGGCTGTATACGCGTGGCCGTGTGAGAAGATTTCGAAAGTGAGGGCGGACTCTCCCCACTCTCGGCCGTACCAGGGCATTTGGGGGCAGTAGATTTTAAAATGATTTTCATTGGTATCATTAATATATTTCACCTCGTGAAATAAATAACTTTTTGTTATTAAACGTTTGAAGGTCAATTTCAAAAGCTATTATGTGCTTAAATATCAATGATGTGTACCCAGTAATGATTGTAGCTATGAGAATGAAAAAAATCTGATCATTTAAAATGATCTATAATTTATTTTGGAAGTTATGAACTTCTTAAAATGATTTTACCTCCCAAAACGTTGACGTATTTAATGTGGTGATATATTTAGTTGTATTTTAATTAGTCGAAAAAATCGTGTTCATTCATTTTGATTAAAAAGAATGACGTAGGTTTGAACAAAATGCAAAAAGTAAAATGAACGAGAACACCAATGGGGACAACTAAATGTATTTAGATGCGAAATTACAGAATATCTTATTAAAATCTGGGAATCATACAGTAAATATTTCATTTGCAAAATATCAATCAATCGTCTCAGACTTCGTTGTTCTTTAGTTTCCACACCAATTATCCTCTTTCCTCGTTCTCTTTTCTTCGATCTTCCTAATTTTCTGCCTCCAGGCATTTCATTTTCGATTGATGATACATACTACTTATATCTGTCGACATCAGTAGCACACACCACAGAATATCTCTAATAAAATAACACTTTTTAAACGTTAAATTCTATGGTTAAAATTGATACATTGTCGATAAAAAATATATAATTTTATAGATTCTTAATGATTTAACCTAATTGCTGTTAAAACAATTCAATTAGTTGCATGAGATGTTTGTAGATAACTAAACGATTACATTATAAAATGAATATGAAGATTTTTACTATCAATATATATGTGAATAGGCAGGGCAATAAACATATTACGAATAAATGACCATGATGCAAACAATGTTTATTTGAACGTCATATAAAATCAATTTTTTCTACTTGACTAATCAATTAACACGAGATTATTGTTACCTGCATGTTTTTCATATCACGACTATTGATGTACAGTTTTTTTTGTTGATTTTAAGTTCTAATCTTTTTATGTTAAGCGTAATTGTTTGCCCGTGATATAAAGTAAAGCCTCGATTCACTTTATGATATTCATACAAGAATTTGGCTTTAAAGGGTAATCAGTATTATGTGCATGTAATCAGGTGCTCAATAGATCGTCATTGGATTAACTTCCGTTATATTCTGACCTTAAAAACGCTTACAGTGGTCATCGTTATCATTATGTTCGATTATTTAGCTGAAACATCTCTTCCTTATGTTTAAACATATATAGTTGTTTTCAAAAAAGCAACCAAGTGTTTCTAATCATATGATTTTATAATGTTTGAAATTTGTTCAGTGTTTTTTCACAAATTGGTCATTTTTGCAATTGAAATCTCGGGTCTATCTAAGTTAGATCGCCATTGAAAACCTGGAAGCACTGCATGATTGAAGTGAGATATTAACACTGTTTGATGCCGGCTTCGTGGTCTAGAGGTTAAGCATTTCGGAGCTAGACCGGAAGTTCTGAGCTTGAATCCCAGACTCGGGATTAGCAATTCCGAGGAGCCCCATACTAAGACGAAACGGCCTTCCAGTGCTCTCGGGTTTTCAATGATTGTTTAGTTTTGATAGACTCGTGAATTTAAATGTGAAGATACTCAAGTTTCCACAAACCCGCTTTACTGATAAATTGACCATTGAATGTTATAACAATCTTATCATTTAAATGCTTTTTGGTACACAGGAAGTGTCTTAGCAAAATGTATTTGATATTCAGTTATGTGTATAGAGCTGTTGAACGATCGACATTATACGTCTTACAGCTTCATTTACAATCAAATAAAACTAATTACTTTGTGTGAAAGGTTTGAACTCTACGGTTATTGTTTATAAAATTATTTTTAAAGGAATAATTTTGTTAATCTATCATGATGAAAACGAAACATTCAAAAAATGTTTAAATTTAATTGCTGCTCTATAAACTACCAGTTTTATTCATATCATATCATATTCAACTAATCTCTATACGATAGTATTAGTCTTTTAATTCAACAAGACTTTAAAGGAGCAATATGGCGTAATTCGCTTACTAACAGAGAATATGAAATGTCTTCGGATCCTAGGAAGATTTTCAAAACATAATTTGCTGTTTTATGAATATGTAGTTTAAAATTGTTTATTTCAAACATCAATAAACAATGTGGTCAAGGTGTTTTATTAGTTTTCATACGTTATAAATGCATGTTTGGTTAAGTTAAATCTGATCTTAGTAACAAGTTAAAATACAAACATAATAGGTTTTTTTTTATTTGGAATAAAAATTCACACAATGTACAACTGATAAAAATTAAACATATCCGATGCATTCAGAAGTAGACAGTCTACAATGAAACTAATATGAGAACTGGAAGCACACTATGCATTTCGTGATGGAATAAGATTGTTGACTATTTCGTTTGAATTTTCAATAAATAAATTTATATTTTCTCATCATGATATCTATAAACGAATGTTTAAAAAAAAGAAAGTTGACCATAGAACGAATTCTACTAATATGTTTCGGTTTCACTTAAGCAAATAAGAATGGGATTAGCTAGCTAGTTACTTTGAATTATATCCTGTTATAATGATTACGAAATTACTTATGGCACAATCACTGGCTAATATCGTTTAAAAGATAATCTAAATTAAATAATAGAATACTTTGTTGATTTTGTTGATTCAGTTTTGAGTCATTATGGTCAACAAGATCAAAAACATAAACATGAAAAGTCAAACGATGATATCCTTTGACGTGATGTCATTTTTCACAAATTTCCCACTCAAAGAGACTATAGAATATATTTGTAGACAACTTAGAGAACATGAAATAGAAACTACAATCTCTGTGGAGATCATCAAAGGATCATTACTGTAATGCACTAAGAATGCACATTTCAAATTCAGTAGTGAAATGTATAGACAAATAGATGGTGTCACGATGGTTTCACCCCTAGGTCCTATATTGGTTGACATTTTTTCTCTCTAAACTAGAAAAAAAGGCCCAATGGCACAACAGATTGACAATTTTTCTCATTTAACTGACAATATATAGATCTATTTTTATAAAATTTTCAACATAAAAGAAGTCATTAATTATCATGTTAGTGAAATAACAATTGAATGATCACTGCTTTAATTAAATATTCCATTTCTGGTCATTATTCAGTTTATCCAACCGTAATTTTTTTTGTTTTGTTCTTTTTGTTTTGTTTTTCTGAAACTGTCTATTTTGATGGATGATTTTTTTAATTTTAATGTTTCCTTTTGTATATTTTTTTAGTCAGTAGTATATGAAAAATAGTTGTCAAAAGTTTTATACAATTTAAAAACATAAATTATTATTCACTTAGTATTGTTTGTTTAAATCTTCCAATTGATGTTTATGACTGAAACTGGTCAGTCTCTAACTGGCATATGTGCATACTGTGCGTCTTGCCTGAATATTGCCTTAGTTCATAAGTATTGTAAGCAAAAATGGATAGTGGCTAGCAGTGGAATCCATAACGCGCGTTTTGGTCTATTTGGGACTAGTCAGCCTGATTTACCTGCATCTTAGAGTTGATGTTCACTCGAAACCAGTACCTTAATAAGTGAATTTTAACTTCACCCTATTGCACAAGCAAATGACTCAGTAGCTAAGTGGATAACACAATGGTATTTGAAGCGGAAGGTACTGGATTCGAGTCCCAGAGTGAACATCAAATCTCAAAGATGCAGGTAAATCCAGCTGACAAGTCGCAAATAGGACGAAATGCGCGTCCTGGATTTCACTGCTAGCCACTATCCATCTTTGCGTATAAATTATTACTGTTTTTTTTATATTTTTATGTAGAAAGTATTTTAGATAAACAACATAATTAAAATGATAAATAATAAACAGGATGTCATTGTGATAATCAATTTTCAAATGGCAATTATTTGTTAATATCATATTAGTTAATTAGACTTCTTCAAAATAATCTGTAACTAAAAATCATTAAGTGTATCGTAAAGAACAAAAGGAGAAGAAAACAATCAGTAAAGACTTGATGTTTAGGTAGATTTTTGAAAAAATATTTTATTGATTGCCTGAGTGCTCTGTTTAATATATAAATGTGCTGATTCCCGCCAATTAGAGAGGAGTGAATTTATCAATCGGATTAATGATACACGAAAACCTTATGAGCAATCTAGAACACTTGTCGGTCCTGCTATCTGCCTAGCCTAGTGAGTTAGGTCCAGAACACTAATAACAGCCTCTGCAATATGAATCATTTATTTCAATCATACTGGGTTTATATACCAAACAAACTGACCACATCGTACCATAAAATAGAAAATAACATTTTTACAAGATTCAGCCAAATGTGGCTGTGAATAGGGGGAACAGTAATTAATAAACTAGGGATAACTCAAGAATGGTAAATCGTATAATAATAGTCTATAGGTCAAAATAAAGCTTATAATAGAATGGACACGAATAAGAATAGTTTAGTTACTTAACAATTATACAATAGGAAATATATATATATATGACATTGGTCCATAAACAGTTCTGGAAGTTACCATTCATAGTTCTCCAGGGGTTATAACATTTAAAATATGAAGTCTGTCACAATAAGAATTAGGCATATGACAATTAATCGAATTAAATATTGATAATGTTTGTAATTTATTTGATTGTCACTTAGTGATTACTTGTTAAATGATTAAATTAATAAATAAACTAATTTAAAAGTCAAATTTATTGAGTTTAGTTGTGTACACGTTAGGAAGTTTATATTGAGGAAGAGATTTTAATTTGTGTAAATTAAATATCGAATAGATTTAAGGTTATGCTGTTTGTTTGTTTTTTACATTTGATAACTGCATGACAACGGAACTCTTTCTGAATTGATCGAATATTTACAATTGTCAAATTGAATGTCACTGAAATCGCATACCGATCTAAACGAATGTATTGTAGTGGTTTGTAATTAAAGCCAGAGAGAAAAAGTCAATTACGATTAAACGGTATATTAAAGTTTGGTGATAGTTTCAGATAAGGTAAAACTACATAAGTCAGTTGGTATGAAAACAACTTTACAATTGTTACCTGTAAAAAATATCAACTGGAGATTTAGAATGCCTTAGGGCTTCAGGGAAAGAAGCTGGATATACCTGCATCTCAGAGTTGTTGTTCACTTCGAGACTCGAACCCAGTACCGTTCACTTCAAACACCATCATGTTATCCACGTAGCTATTGAGTCTAGATAGCCATTTGCTTGTGCAATAGGGTGAAGTTTAAATTCACTTTGTAATGTTTATTTGAGTCTTTGCTGATAATGCTTGTGAATTAAGGCTATATCGAGGCAATACGCATAGCTTGCGCATATGTCAATAATAGACTGACCAGTTTCAGTCCTAAATATCAATGGGAAGATTTATCCAAACAATACCAAGCGAATTCAATATATTCATTGTTTGTAAATACCGAGTGCCATTAGGTTGTATGTGCCGATTTTGTCTGAAAAATTAAGTGATAAGTTATGAACTGATAATAAGGTCAACTAATGTAAAAGATTACGATCATTATGTTCATTCAACTGTTACTAAGTTTTATTAGCTGAAACCTTGGAGGATAAATAAGTGTTTAGTGTTCAGACTTTGATTAAAATGACTTGACTTCGAAATTTATAATACATATTGGTTTGTAGTTTTCATTTGCGTCAGAAAACAACGTAGGTTGAAAAACAATCAAACCGAATGACCAGTTTTAGACGAAAACACTATATTTAAAGTGTACCGAATCTGAACAATGGTATTCATTGAATTTAAATTTAAATATTCTCATGTTATTATATCTTAAAATCCGTAATATATTGAAAGGAGTAAAATGAATACTTGAAAGTTCATTTTTAGTTTTTTAAAACTTAACTCACCAAAACTGTATATTCCTGTGTGAAGTTAAATAGACGATATACTCAGTGAGATATTGATTGAGATGGAAATTATTTCCATATGTATTGATGAAAATTACGCCTACAAATGGGTAATGTGAGTTGAGACGGACGTCTACAATCGGCTTTATCAAATATCGACCCATCTGCTTTGGAATAGGTGTATCAATTTTATGGTGTGAAGATGTAATCAGCAGTCAAAATTTGGTGTAGGTGAGCTGGAAACTCAATAGTGATATTAAATGAATGGTTCACCACTGGATTATTTTAAATCAATCAAATATGCACTACCGTATTCTATTTGAAATACAATGTGTATGCTAACTGATTTAAATCTAATGTAATCAAGATATTGCAATGTTTTAGGTATACAGTGTAGATAAGCTAATGGGGACCGTTTATTGCTTCTCAGTTATAAATTAAATGATATTAACTGTCCGTAAGAACTGCTAGTGCATATT
Source organism: Schistosoma mansoni (assembly GCF_000237925.1). Lineage (NCBI taxonomy): Eukaryota > Metazoa > Platyhelminthes > Trematoda > Strigeidida > Schistosomatidae > Schistosoma > Schistosoma mansoni. The sequence goes on from NC_031502.1 coordinate 38,294,019, forward strand.
TTCTGATCAACCATAGCAATGAAAAGTGACCTTTTTGTATGGATAGAATAGAAAATTATGATAGAAATATCACTGTTGAATAGCCGAAGCATTTTATAAAAAACATGGTTTGATTTAAACAGAATACATTGATTAGTTGTAAGAGTATTAGACTTAATAAAACAGGGTATGAGTATATCATCTGTTGGGAATTATCAAAACTAATTTCTGGGAATTCAGTCTTTTGACTGTATAGCTTTTCATTATTAAACTACATAGTTATAAAAAATGTAGGTTAAAGTAACGAAGAAGATATTTTTAGAAAGAGTTAATATTTCTTTTCCTGAGAACCAATAAAGTTTAATTGATAATATATCTACAAATGGCAATTTAGGTCAAGTAAATTGTGAACAATAATGTTTCAGTTATCCGAAAATAAAACACGTAAACCTTGTGTTAAAAATAAACATTACTTTTTTTAAAAAAAAGGTCTCACTAATAACTAATTCAAGACTTTCTTTGTGGCCCCATAAACGTTGTTTTACAATGGCATAAGATAATCAATATTAGTTTTATGTTTGAACAATGAATTTGTAGTGCAGTCAAATAATTAGTATCATACAACATTAAAGATGAATGATATTAAGCAATTATTTTTTTTAAAACCATAATGTAGTCCTGAAGAATTACAAAACATGTATCTTTCTGGAATATCAATGAATAATAAGATATAGATTCACCTAGTTTTGTTTACTTGTATTTTCCCATCGTTATTTAAGACTGCAGTCGATCAGTCCCAGAGTGAACATCAACTCTGGGATGCAGATACACCCAGCTGACGAGTCCTAAACAGAGTAAAACATGCATCCTGAATTCCACTGCTGGCCACTATCCATCTTTGCTTATAAATAAGATATAGATTTGTTCATTTCAGCTTAGTTTACACTTAGCGACGTAAAAATTCTATTTTTAAAATGTATGGTTTTTGATGATTGACACTAATCATTCTATTTATTCCCGACCTTTATCAAGATCTTATGGTGTGGAATGTTTTCTGGATCATATATTTTAAATATATTTACAATCTTTAATTATTTGTGACAGGGACAGACTACTAATTTTAAAGTGTCATATTCATTTAGTAAAGCATAAGCACTTACAAATTATTCATTGTTTCGAAATGACACAAAATGTTTCTACACATATCTTAGAAACTCTGATCTTTGAGAATTTCACATAGTTGAGTTTATGATTTTACAAGCTTGAGTTCCATTAATCATAGGCTCTCAGGTTACTCAACAAATTATCATACAATGGTTTTGTTTGTCTGGTTTATTTGATTGAAGGCGACGTGTCTGATTTAGTTAAGTTTAAAAAAATGTATGTCGTCGAATGTTTATAGTCATGAGAATAATAAATAAAAATAAATCACGCATGAAAATACAAAATCATCAAACGTTTAATATAAGTAAGCAGAGATGGATGCTTGTGAATCAAGGCTATATCGAGGCAATACGCACACTATGCATATATGCCAATTAGAGACTGATCAGTTGCAGTCCTAACACATCGATAGAAAGATTCAAACAAACAGTACTAAATGAGTTTAATATAAGTGTTTTAATCCGTATGTAGTACAAACCGTGTAAATTATTGGCTTTCAAATATGAGATTATGGTTTAATTTTATCATTACTGTCTTTTAAAAAAGTATGTGAGTTGAAGGTTTTCCTAATGTTTGAAGCTAAATAGAATTCTTATCAGAATAGAGATTTATGAAAATTGTAGTAATCCGAACCCATAATCTTTGATCTCACATACGAATGCTTAACCTCTAGACCACTGACTCGGTATATAATGGTGTCAATGTCTAACTTCAATCGATCCATGATCTTGCACAACCCTTTAATAAAGTTATTGAAAAAACGTTTGTACGCACTGATTGGGGTACATATTGAAGTGAATTATTCTCAATATTACATGAATTACAGTGTTTAAGACTTTATTTTGAAACTGCTTACTTTACTTTGAATACAATTTAATATTCATTCAGTTTAGCTTCATCCAATTCTTTATGTAATTCATTTATGAGACTATCATACTAATTTTTACAACACTATGCAATTACAGATCAGTCTTGCACGAATATAGCGTAAAGACCTTTATATTTTATTATAAGCAATGATCGATAGTGGCTAGCAGTGGAATCCAGGAGGCGCGTTTCGTTCTATTTTGGACTCGTCAACTGGATGTTCCTGAATCTCAGAGTTGATGTTCACTCTGGGACTCAAACCCAGTACTGTTTGCTTCAAACGCCATCACGTCATCCACTTAGCTACTGAGTCCTGATAGCCACTTGCTTGTGCAATAGGGTGAAGTTTAAATTCACTTGGTATTGCTTGTTGGAATCTTCCCATTGATGTTTAGGGCTGCAATTGATCAGGTACATCCGGCTGACGAGTCCCAGATAGGACGTAACGCGCGTCCTGGATTCCACTGTTATTCTCTACCCATCTTTTCTTATAAAGCTTGTGACTTCAAGCAATTTCGAAGCAGTCCACACAAGATACACGTATATCAATAAGAGACTGGTCAATCGCAGTCCTAAACATCAATGTGAAGATTCAACCAAACAATACCAAGTGGACTTTATATTTTATGTTTATACGTAACGAAAATGAATATTTCATACTACTACTTTTAATAACTGAAATACACTTTATGTAATTAATAAATTATAATTATTCCATTCTATTAAATTTGAAATGGTTTCATTTAATGTCATTATGTAAAATCTAGTTCTTTTTTTGTGTTAAATTGCTATTTCGTGTTTTCTTTTTGAGAAAAAAAAACACAACCAAACACCACAATCCAGTTTATTCCAGCTGGAATATACGGATATCATTCAAATTTATTATGAAATAAACTATGAAGACTTCCATTTATTTTAAACTTTTCGAAGTATATATTAGATGTTTTATGATTAAACTTATGTAGAAAGATGTTTTCTGTCCAGTGTCTCCATTGTTTATTTCTCTCTTGTTTAGTAAAAATAAACATTGTAGAGTAGTTAGTATTAGGTAATCAATAGTTTTGAAAGAATAAACAATGACTACTGAAAGCTTGAATGAGTTGAACAATTTTAAATATTGAACTCTGATCGAGAGGTATAGTGACTAGAACCTACGTAGTTCAATTAAAAGTGAGCATATATATATTACTAGCGTGGTTCTAACTACAACAAAATCAAAATTTTGGTGGTTCTTGGTCTTCGCTAGTTCTCCGGCTGAATAATATCAGTTTATTGAATGTATATATTCCATAGATCGAGTAACTTTATTAAATTATCAAACTAAACCAGATATTTTTAAAAAAATTTAAAACTTAAAGATAAAAATATCCGTTTACGTGTTAGTCAGCAATGAATAACGTGGTTGAACTTATTCAATATCCAATTTTTGTAAATTTATACGGTCAATAATTTGTTTTAATATCATTCTGTTTATTCGGTTCTTATTTTGAAAATTATAACGTTTATATAATTATAAAACAAGAATTATCTTAAGTTGTCACTCAGTGAGTGTTTACCTACTTACTTACTTACTTACTTACGCCTGTTACTCTCAATGGAGCATAGGCTGACAGTGAGTGTTTATCATCGTCTTAATAGTAGATAAAACCAATAATCATATATTGAATATGATTATAATATAGTTTATTCATTTAATATCAATTTTTAAATTATTTTCTTTTCTTTGGTTTATCTACAAAAACAAACTTCAATTCATTTTTTAGTTATCATGGTAAGTTATTGAATGAAAACAGGATTTGTCTCATCAATACATGTTAGATATACTTTGTTTTATGAATAAAACAAGTTTATAAAATTTAGTTTTATTATGAAAACAAATACATTTGATCGGTATTATCATCAAGGTTTGACTTGTTTATTCTAAATAAATTGATTATTAGATAAATTGTTGTAAATGAAGGTAATATATTTGTAATATATTCCACTTTTCCAAAGAATATCCTCTGATGAAGTGGCTTAAACTGAGTCGCGAAACGTCAGAAAATCTAGTTTTTCTGCTAATCGGGATATTATAAATATATTATTTATATAGTTGAGATCATGAGTCAATTGAAGCTAGACCACCAGGGGAAACCTGGAAGCACTGGACTGCCATTTTGCCCCATTGTGGGGCTCTTCCTCAGCAGTGCTTATCCACGATCGCTCCTGGTGAGATTCGTATTCAGGACCAACCAGTCTCGCGCCAGAGCACTTAACCGATAGACCACTAAGCCGGCATCCAACGCTGTTAATGTCTAACCTCAACGCATGAGCTCAACTATATAGAAAAATTATTAAAATTCTCACGAAACCCACTTCTGATATTACAAATATAAATGATTTTTATTTATATTTAAATACATTTTATATATTTCTCACTTTTGTGCATAGATTAGTATTTATTTACTAGTAACATACATTTCTCACAAACATTTTAATGGTTACAACAATTCATATAATAATTTACATCGTTTAATTTGTGTTTATTTTGTATAAAGTAACTTGGTTTGTTCAGATTAAGAAGCTAGTTTATAATGAGGATTACTCTCTTTAAATAAATAATATCTAGATAATAGCGTAGTGAAGGACAACATAATTGGGGACAATCGAATGTATTTGAACACAAAATTACAGAACATCTTATTAAAATCTGAGAACCATACAGTAAATATTTCATTTGAAACATATCAATCAATCGTCTCAGACTTCGTTGTTCTTTCGTTTCCACACCGATCGTTATTTTTCCTCGTTCTCTTTTCTTCAATCTTCTTAATCTACTTCCACCAGGTATTTTACTTATGATTGATGATATATACTACTTATGTTTGTCGACACCAGTAGCACAACACTAGAATAGTGTTAGTTTTTCATGAAAATAAATTTATATCTTTTTCAAAACAATCATAATACTTTGATAATATACGTGTAGAAATATTAACGAGAAAAACAAAATAGTTTTAGTGTTTTACTTGACTAGCTAATACAAATTTTTAATGAAAATACTTAAAAATAAATAAGCTCTTAGAGTTAACGTCAACGCTAAATAAGTGACTAATTGCGTTTATTTGTTGAATTCGCCTTAAACCTAAGCGGTTTCATATAGTTGTTTGTGTAGTTGCTTATGTCATTATTAGTATTATTATCATCCTCTAAAAACCAGGGATCATATATGGCCTTAAGATTAGTTAGGAATCATGTTAATCGTTCTGGAAGATAATAAATAGTATTTCCTACTAATTTGATGGTTTCTCTGAGATTGAAAGATCAATTACTTAGACTAGCCGCCAGCCGAAGTGGTAGATGATCTGGTCATAGAGCAGAAAACTTTAGATCCATCTTAGTCAAACTCTAGCCTAATTAGTCAGCAATCCTTTTAGCTATATGAGGATATAGTTTGATTAATGTACACACAGCCTTTCTCTTCGTGTTTTCATAGCCTAAATTCATTTTATTTTAACGTTTGAAAATGCTCGAGAAATTTATTCAGTACCCATCCCTATTCACTATTTTTTGCCTAATTTATATTATTCTGTATATCACGTCATCCTGTAACGGACGCTTATTTTCGTTTGTAATTGCATTAGTATATCTCTCTCCCCATATTTGATCGATAGCTGTTTTGATCGTTAACTTTATTTAACATATAAACTGATTCAAGTTGACATTCCATTTCAATTATTTCAGTATTAGTAATTTAGTTTGATTTTACATAATATTAACTACTCGAGTAAAAAAGGGTGTTGCTGTTAACATGTTTCATGATTCCGTTTCCCAACTATACAGTATATATTCATAGGCATGCATCGATAAGACTTCCTGAGTACTATATACGTGACTATCCCCACAGGAGCAATTAAGTTAGTGTACATACACGGAAGAGCTCGCCGCCGATATATTATCCTCTAATGGTTGTGCATGTACCAGATTTTTTAAAACGTTCTCATGTATCTTGGCTATGTTAAACATCCTTTCGATAAATATTCCAAGTCGACATGTCAATATACTTCTCTTTATGTTTTCTGTAAAATCCAACCTTGGACAAACGGTTTTATTCCTGATTAATTTTTGAACTCTTCTATGTGATCACACCAATTTAATTGCTCCTGTGGAGACAGTCACATAGGTAGGACTCAGAGGGTCCTTTCCATCCATGCTCGTAAAAATTTACTTGTATAGTTGGGAAACGGAGTCGCGAAATCTGTTAACAACCCTATTATTTATTTCTTGGCCGATGGAAAATATTACATCAAAATACATGAAACTTTCTTGATTTTTGTATCAAGTCCAGAAAGATCAACCTAAGAAGGCAAGATTGTGGCACATCCACACAGCGATGGCTGTCGATATCAGACCAGAATACCAAACTTATGAATTGAAAAATAAGTAGGGATCAAAATGATGATCAGTTTTTTTAACTTAACTAATTGAGAAAGGTACATAAAGTTCTAATTACTGATAGAACCAATAAAATGGAAGTTTTATGAATATTTTATTTCTTTTACTAAATGCAATGATTCTGTCGGGTAAAAAAACCATATTTTACAAATGACTGAACAAATTCGTAGAGCTATTTATTTAAAATCTTATTTTATCCAGTGAAATTGCAATTTCTGGCATAATTGTCTGCTGAAACCAAACTAGAATCTTCATTTTGTTTAACCGAATCGTAGATGGTATAAAATATAAGATTTATTCCAAAGTATTTATCTGCTCATTACTTACGATGAAAAAGAAAAGAATTGTTTGTTTTATTACTAAATTTGTTCATTTGTACCAGTATCCTGTTAGCTATAAACTCAATATAAATACCATTATGTGAGGTTCTCTGGAGATTATAACATTCCCATAATATAAATAATAGACTGATCTTGGTTAGAACACCACTGGGAGCCTGAGAGCATTGGACGGCCGTTTTATCTTAGTATGGAGCTCCTAGACAGTGCAAATCCTCGGCCCTGAAACTGGATTCATTTCCCTGATAGAGATCATGGATATAGGCTACTGAGGAGTTCCATACTAGAACGGAATGGTCGTCTCATGCTCCCGGATTTTCAAAGTTGGTTTAACTAAGATCATTCATAATTTTAACTGTCAATATAAATACTTACATATTCTATAGTCAGCATTTTTTAAGCAAAGTTGTTATCTACGGGATGAGATTTCTGTCACCAGATCTAACCCTCCTCCCTTATCCATGATTTGAACCGGCAGTAACCTTAGAAAGGCTAACGAGATAGTTAATATAAATACACCAAAGTATAAGTGAATTGTTCAGGTAGTGTAAAATAAGGCCCATTAAGATTAAATCACTCTAGTAATAAAAATAAAATTCGTATGCAGGTGAATATGTCGGAATATTTCAATCCAAATAACCACTGTTCTTCAAATAATCTTGAAAGCTATAAAATTTTAGGAATAACTCAATAGCAAATATTTCGCTATATTAATCTGTTCATTTCAAAATTATTTATGAATGCTCATACATTTTATACGCCAATTCACCTCATATAATTTGTTTAGTGGTATTATGGTGTGGGCTACTTATGTTCACATAAGTAGTGTATGGTGATGGTTAGACATAGAATATATTTTGGCAGAAGACCGATAAGAAAGAACTGAAGCGCAATTGGTAGGAAAATGCATGAACAATGAAATTAGAGAAGATAAACTGATATTTACGGAAGGAACAGTGAAGATTGAGACAATTGGTTGTTATTTTGCAAATTAACTGTTGACTGTATGGTTATCAGAATTTAGTGAGATAGACTGTACTTTGTGCTTAAATACATTCGATTGCCCCCACCCCTGTTCTGTTCACTACAGTACATTAATACCTATAACTTAATAACAAGAAGTTTGACTTGGTAAATTTCGAAAACTTGAGTACTCCTCTTGAAACATGCTATTGTCAGGTATGTGTATTCTGTTTCTGAGTGTTTGTAGATCTCGTAGATTATTTAAAATCTTTAATTTTACTTTCTTCAAATCAATAAAAATGTCTTTTTCTTTGATGAACGTTTATATTTTACTATCTTTTTGATGAAAGAAGAACGGAAGTAATTGTAGTTCTACTATAGATATTCTGAAGGATATACAATGAAATCCCTATAGATTATATAACATTTTTTTATATTTTCGTTATCAAACTTTTCAGATATTTAGAATTGTATTGAAATGATTACTTAGTGATACTAACATGATGAGAAGACTTCCTGTAATGTAATAAATTAACTAACTTTCTTCTCATTACTTTTTAACAACATTGAAATGTCTACATGAATAAATCAAACGGCTTACGATTTCTTCTACAATAAAAACTGAATGAAATGACATAAATATGTTTGTAGTTTTTAAGAACTATCCTCCATTACTTGTAGACTCAAAGTAATATAACCGACAATCAGATAATTCATCTTATACAGTTTATATAGAGATATTAAACACAAATTAATAAGAGTCAGTAAAAGCAGATAATATAAAGAAATAGAAAACTGGTCTAATTGTATGTGTAATTAAGGTGACTTTACAGTTATGTTATAAATTCTCCCTATTAGTTCATAGTTTGTTTAATGTAAGCTGCTGATTAGCTTACTAATATATATATATATTGAAAATTATGGGATGCTAGTATAATGGTTTATTTGAAAATAAAGCGAATGTAAAATAGAGAATACATAACTTAGTAAGACTAGTTTATCTACATCTTACTTTTTTTATAAAATGGTTTGCGTTATAGTGCTTCGATTAAGGTAAATATTATTTTCTTCATTTTGATTAGATAAGAAATACTGTTTTTGACTGATTATTCCATGGTTGTATTAGTTTGGTTTTTGTCTGACAAATTACTATTCCATGTATTGAGATAGTATTCTACACATTACACTAATATACTTACTTACTTACGCCTGTTACTCCCAATGGAGCATAGGCTGCCGACCAGCATTCTTCGACCCACTCTGCCCTCCATCTTCCTTTCTAGTTCTATCCAATTTTTGTTCATTCTTCTCATGTCTGTCTCCATTTCTCGGCGTAATGTGTTCTTTAGTCCTCCTCTTCTATTTTGGCCTTCAGGATTCTAAGTAAGGGCTTGCCTTGTGACGCAGTTGACTGCTTCCCTCAGTGTATCCTATCCACTTCAAGCGCTTCTTCCTGATTTCTTCCTCCACTGGAATCTGGTTTGTTGTCTCCCACAGTAGCTTGTTGCTGATAGTGTCTGGCCAACGGATCTGAAGTATACTGCGTAGATAACTGTTGATAAACACCTATATCTTCTGGATGATGGCTTTCGTAGTTTTCCACGTCTCCGCCACATGCAGTAGAACTGTCTTGACATTTGTGTTGAAAATTCTGATCTTGGTGTTGATTGACAATTATTTTGAGTTCCAGATGTTCTCCAGCTGTAAATATGCTGCTCTTGCTTTGCCATTCGCATCTTCACATCTGCATCACATCCACCGTGTTCATCGATGATGCTCCCCAGATATGTAAAGGTTTTCACACCTTTCAAAGCTTCCCCGTCAAATGTGATTCGATTGGTGCATGTTGTATTGTATCGGAGAGTCTTGCCTTTCCCTTTGTGTATATTGAGACCTACTGCTGCTACATTTGTCGTCTTCTCCTGCATTTGTTGTTGCGTGTGTGATAGAAGAGCCAGATCATCTGCGAGGTCTGGATCGTCCAGCTGTATCCTAGCTGTCCATTGTATCCCGTTCTTCTTTCTAGATGTTGACGTCTTCATGATCCAGTAGATGACCAGGAGAAAGAGAAAGGGTGAGAGTAAGCAACCTTGCCTGACACCGGTCTTTACCTCCAACGAGTCAGTGAGTTGTCCTCCATGCATGATTTTACAATTTAATGCGGTTGTCTCAAGTTTACTTCTCTTGAAGCCTTTTCCGCCGTCATTGCTAAATCTTCCACATATAAACGTTTGTCGGCTCTGATGTTCCTCTTCACTTTCTTGTGTGCTTTTGTGTATTCGGCTTGTGCCTTGGCTTTATATGCTCTTGTTCATCTGATATTGATTGCTGCCATCTTGTTCCTCCTTTCTTCAATCCTATCCATTGTACCAGCAGTGATCCATTCTTTGTGGCCTAGAACCTGATGACATGTTGAAACGATTGTCTCCTTGATAACTTTCCAGTCGCTCTCCATAGTAGTTCCCTCTCCATTGAATAGATCATGAAAGGCCTGGAACTTATTGTTGAGGGCTATCCTGGATTCGTTGAGTCTGTCAGCATCCCTAAGAAAAGCCGTATTAAACTTTTGTGATGTCTGCCCCGTTGTCCAGTGCTTCTTAAGTTTTAATTTCATCTTGGAGACCAACAAATGATGATCTGATGCTATATCAGCTCCTCTCCTGTTTCTCACATTCTCCATCGTCCTCCTGAATTTTTTTTTGACGCAGATATGATCGATTTGGTTCTGCGTAGTGTGATCCAGTGACGTTCAGGTGGTTTTTTGAATGCATTTGTGTGGGAATATAGTGCGGCCTATGGCCAGTTTATTGAAGACATATAAATTTGCGAATCTCTCACCATTTTCGTTCATTTCTCCAAGTCTATGTCATCTCATGACGTCTTCGTATCCAGTGTTGTCCATTCCAACCTTGGCATTGAAATCCCCCATCAGAATGATCAGGTCCTTTGTTGAGCACTTCTCGACGATTGACTGCAGCCTATCGTAGAATTGGTCTTTAACGTCTTTATTGCAGTCGTTGGTAGGCACATGGCATTGAATGATGTTCATTGTAATGCCCTCTTTTTTTGTTTTGAAGGAGAATTTGGTGATCCTTGGTCCATGAAATTCCTATCCCATAAGTGCTTTTTATGTTTGTTTGGATAGCATCAGTGTGATTCCTTGTGTATGTGGGGCATTTCCTTCTTCATGGCGGGAGTATATCATCAGCTCACCTGAAGCTAGTATTTGTTGTATCTAAATGTGCTTAAATTAAAGGTTGCTCTGGTTGTCAGAGTGGGCATCATCCTCGTAACTTCCGAAGGAACTCGGCTTTCACCATGAGGCGTCATATCTCTTCTTAATGGAGACCTTCTAACTCCCAGAGCAGAGTTTAAATAGTGTGAATAAGTTTTTCTTGTTAGCGTTTTTTTAGCGAGTTAGTTTTTTACGAGACGGGGTCGCTAACCCCATGCCTAAACCTGCATCTTTATCCGAGCTTTGGACCGGCAGTAGCCCCCAGAGGAGCTCCAGGCGGAGTTATTACACTAATATAGGTCAATGTAAATATACATATTGAATTATGTGATCTAGAGTTTCAAGTCTTATATATTTTCATTTATTATCATACACATTTTCGTTGTTTTTGCAGTAACTGATCTTCAGGAAACTTAGTAAACAGAGATTATTTATTTTGGTTGAACTGTTTGTAAAACATTGGAACAATATATTTCAACACTAAACGTAGTTGTTAAAGCCTAATTTATTGAATGACAGACAATCCTGTTCATAATTCCTAATCAAGATCTATAGTTCTTTATTTAAGTTATTAATTCGAGAGAACTAATCAATTTTAAAGTAACTACACTTTGAATCATACAGAATATATGTTTCATATTATATATATAAAACAAGACTCTAACCTATAAGATAAGATTCTGTTCTATTTACGAAAACAAAATCATAAACTATACGTTGTTTCTATTAATTTACGCCACCATCAAAAGCAGCTAACCGAATACATATTGACATTTTGTCGTTTAAATTACATATATATAATGTCTATACAAAGTAAACAAAAGGTGAAACTGGACACTTAGTAGAGGTAGATATAAATCGCTTCTACTCATTTCATCACCTTCAATACAATACTGGTATAATAAATTTGATGTAAACACTTTTTATTCATAAGAACTTAGATGAAAAAAATCATATAGGAGAATGAATTACACAATAGATATGTATATACATCAAGAAAAGTACAATCTTATTTACTCTTAATCGATAATAACGATAATTTGTTAAAATGAGTTTAAACAGTTAACTGTTTATGTATATTTATTTTAGTTAAATAAAACAAACTCATTCAATGTCACATTCTATTTTCTTTTTCAAATGATAACAACATTAGATTTGATTTAATCATTTCATTGCTTGCTTGCTTGTTTTTTGTTGTTGTTACTAAATCATTTGGGGATAGTTGTTAAGATTAGTCATTTTAAATTAAATAAAAAAAGGAAGTAAAGAGAATGTGATACAGATTCAGTTAAACTGATAACAGTTAGTCTGATTAAATGGAAAAGTTTATTATTATTTATTTGGACATATAAATATTGGTACAAGAGGGGGGACCAGATTCTATGTGCGCCACACAAATCTTATTTGATTTGTGTAAGAACTGTGATATCGCCCGGTTGTCCATGTATACATATTTATTTTTGCATAATTTATCAACATTGAAGCAATGATAATGATAATAATAATGAGAATAATATTTAGGATGAAAATAAAAATCAGAAATTAATTGTTTTCTTGTCTTTTGTTCATTCTTGTTACGTTTACCTTTGAACTAAATAGTATATTTATGTTTTATAAATAAATGTAAATAATCAGAGGGGGGTTTTTCATGTGGAGATTTCAGTATTTTTCATAGTTGAAATCATGAGTCAATTGAAGCTAGACCACCAAGGAAAACCTGGAAGCTTTTATTTTTAAAAACAAACAAATAAATAAATAAATGTACTTTTACTGAATCGTTCGTTTAATTATTACAAATAGGCCACAAGTAATTTGTTGTGAAAAACGAAGAAAGAATCATTGTTTAGATAAATACATTCTTTACTAGAAAGGGGGTTTTGTGGAGATTTTAGTAATTTTATATAGTTGAAATCATGAGTCTTTTCTTTCTAATTTTAAACTGTTTATCATCAAAGTTGAAGAAAGTTTAGATGGGCTTCATTATTAATAATTAACATTAATTAGAATAAAATATGAAACCTATGAAATAATATTTTTTTTAAAATATTTAGGATAGAAACGTTTTCTTTGGAAGGTATTATTTACTAAAGGTTTATATATAGACATATATACAATAGCCAATTGAAAATAGAGTAAAACTGAGTCAAATCACTTTGAAATATCAACGAAGAAGACTTAGCGAATAACCAATTCAAGTTTAACGTCTATGTACTCAGACAACATGTTCAATCTGTTATTCGACCTTAATCTTATTACTCCGTCCCATATTCCGTATTCAATAATGTATGATTTTTATTGTTATTCTTGTCTTATTTTTTATCAGAAGAGGTGTTTGTGGATATTGTAGTAGTTTTAATAGTTGAGATCATGAGTTAATTAATGCTAGACCACCATGGGTTCGAATGTCGCTAGGCGGGAGTCCCAAAATAGGACGAAACAGCCGTCCACTGCTTCCAGATTTTCCATGGTTGTCTAGATTCAATTGACTCATGATCTCAACTAATAAAATCACTATAATATCCACATAAACCCCTTCTGATATTAATCAACATATGCTCACTAGTGACTGGCTTCAAGATGTATTTCCTGGAGATCTAGTGGGAAGCAGTGGACAGTGGAGTTAAACCAGGTCTGTTGTGCGATAGTAACTCACTGAAGACAATGGTGGATGTGTCGCTCAATTTCGTGGATCGCGCGCGAGCGCTTAACCACTAGATCATTGAGCCGGCATCCGATGGTATTAATATCTAACTTTAACCAATCCATGAAGTTGAGCTTCCAGGTTTTCCATGGTGGTTTAGCTTCAAGTGATTCATGATTTCCACTATGAAAACAATTGTAGAAGTTCAGTAGATAAAATAATCGAAAAGTGAGTTTTTAAAAAAAACTTAACTGATACTAATCCGAAATAAAACTATTGGATAGATTTCTACAACACTGTTTACTTCAAATATATATGTGTAAAATAAATGAGAAAAACACCTTTATACACTTAAAACGTTCAAAAGTTTACCAGTTAATAAACATAATTTCAAAACTAATAAAATTTATTCACGTTTTTGATGTTAATCTTAAAGCAAACTGTAAAAACTAAATTTATATCAAGTGTTGTCATCAACAAAGTTCTGGTTTGTTTAGGTTATCAGCTTATGTGTAAAATTGAAAATCATTTTAAAAAAAAATTCGATTATTAGTCTGAAGAAGTCCAGACAAGTTTGCTGGACAAAACGTTGGAAATATTTAAATTTCAATCGCTGAGATTGTTTCAGATATAATTTTTACCCATAATGATTCCTCTATACTTGGCGCCCAATTTTTGTTAAATTATCCGTTCTAATATTCACGAATAATAGTAGAAACCATTTTTTCATTATTATGTGATATTATGTCTGGAATAAAAAGTTATAATAATATAACCTACCTAAGATATTATCACTGAACAGAAACAATAATTGTTTAAGAAAGAAAACTTCACCAGGAAATAATAAGGCATTATTACTGAAAAATGATAAAGACAAACAGCCTTGAAATAGTTATAAGCAAAGATGGAAGGTGGCTATCAGTTGAACCGAGGACGCACATTTCCTCCTATTTGAGACTCGTCAGCTAAATGAACCTGCTGGCCATTATCCATGTTTGCTTGTAATGCTTATGAATTAAGACAATATAGAGACAATACGCATGGTATGCACATATACCAATATAAGGCTGATCAATTGCAGTCCCAAACATCAATAGAAGGATTCAAATAAATAATGCCAAGTGAATTTAGCCTTGAGATGGGTTTGCTAGGAAATTTTATCATAGGTTGCGATAGATATTGTGGATGAAACTGTCAAAAATGACTGACTACAGATATTTTTTATTGGTAAATCTGGGAAAAACCAGTATGGAGTAAGCAGTATTGTGATAAATATGTTTCTGATTCAGTTAGCGGTGTAATCAGGGATGGGCATTTCATTTCACTTGGAACTCGTCAACTTGGTATACCTGGATCCAGATGTTGATAGCAACATGGAGATCGGGACTTAACACCTATCACTTCAAACACAGTGGTGTTATCCATCAAATCACTGAGTGTAGATGTCCACTAAATGAATATCTTACTTTAGATTATCACTCTTATATTTAATATCTATGCAAATTACCTTGTTCAGTTCGTTACTGAACCAAGATTTATTAAGAAAAGTTAATAAATTACGAAAATTACGGAACATTACCATGTTGTTGTGTTGAGATTGTGGAAGCTGAACCACAACATGAGAAATGAAGCATGACCACACGTTATGTCACTCAATATAAACCACTCGTTAAGATGAATGAACAACGATATCAAGCAAGATAACAGTGTTAAATGAAATATGAGACCAGTTTATAAACGAAATAGGTTAATGTTACTGGTAGTTCAAGATACTGTGAAATCAATTACTTTGGCAATTGAGAGAAGATGGTCATGATAATAATCTTCGCACCTCGGTGATTATTTGATCTTTTTAATCGCTAGTGAAACAACTCAAACAGTCCCTTAACAATGTTGCACATTTGTACACTACACATCGCCTCATGAATTTAGAACTGTGAATAATGGGATGTCACGTATTATTTGAGGATAAATCCATTTGAAGTGATGGATACTGGTTATGTCATGGTTGTGTGCGATTTGGAAAGTAAAGAGGTTTCCTTGGAATATCTACAAGGGAAACAACTCATAAGCATATTAAAGTCGGGTGGAGCTTATTCAATTTAGTGGATTAATTTATCCCTACTCAATTGTTCGCAGATTTCAGGGTTTGAAATCATTCACCATTCATATAATAGCGTGAATAAACAGAAAATAGATCATGTATAGATTTGTTAAATTTTATTCAGTTACTTTATGTTGGACAGAAAACTGGGTTAATTGTTTCCAACGTCGTTCACAAAAGTAAAAGTTGTTTAAATGTCCATCGTTAAATAGCTGAAAAACATCGGCTGTGAATTATATGAATTAAAAACAATAAAATATCTGATTGTTTTTTTTAATTAACGCATATTACATTTTCTTGTAAGATAATTCTTAAGATATGATTGATTGATTAATCAAATACTTTAATCTTTCAGTATTCATTTACCTGGTAATAATACGTAGCCATATCTATTTGAATTAAAGAATAAACTTGTATACGTATAGCAATAATCCTTAGGTTTAATATAACTATTTCTCTATTAACTCACCCAAAACGAGAAATATTAAAGATGTTTGCTATAATTTCCTTGTTCAATAGGCTACTTACTTACTTACTCCTGCTATCCCTAGTGGAGCATAAGCCGCCGACCAACATTCTCCAACACATTCTGTTCTGAACCTTCTTTTCTATTTCTATCCAGTTGCTGTTCATTCTTCTGTAATTAGAAATAAAATATTGGTGAAGTAGCTTTAGAAAAAGATCATATTTGGAAATATGTTGCCAATAAGTTCTCATTATAGAATTACACCAATGTGATAAGGCTTTTTTTATTTAAAATGAAAATATGTACCAATCTGGTGATTTTGACCAAGTCGAAAATATTTAAAAGTTAAAATAAAGGATGATGAATGATAAAAAATAGTGAAAAATTTTCGATTGAGAAAGTAATTCGTCAGATATTCCAGTAAAAGCCTCCTAGTTGGATGTTACTTTGTGACAAGAGGTAACAATTATTGGTTATTTATAAATTTTTGGCAAGTTTCTGAATAATGGATCATAAAGACACTTATGAGGAACCCTGTATGATTAGTCCCAATGATATCTTCTGATTATGAAGATTCAATACATTTGATCGAATGCTGATGGTATTAACTAAACGAATCCAAATATCGTTTAAAAATCCCAATCATATTAAAAGACTAATATTTGAACGAAGAATATTCTTTTCGATAAATTCTCTTCAGGTTCTACAATTATATATCCAAATTAATAATCCGAAAAATTGGCCAGGTTAAGGGCAAAGTACATAGTTTAATGCATGTAAATTTAGGAATGTCAAATCAAATAGAATAAAATTGTTAATGTTGATATGACTCATATAGAATGTTAACTTGAATCTGTATATACGTAAAGTGAAAATTTAAGATCTGTGATCAGAATATAAATATGGGTCAGATAGGGTGAGAGAGATATGATAGTGCAATTACAATTCGATCAAGTGGAAGACTAAATGTGTGAAAAATTAGTGAGACGTAATAAGGAGGGATCAATGCGATGTGAATGAATCATGTTTAGGGGGGATTAATAATGATATTTAACCAATAATAATAATAATAATAAAATACAAAGATTTGTGAATAAAGATAAGAGACAATTACATTTGACTACGAAAGGTCATAAGTACATAGTCAAATTAGGTCATACAATAGCTAAGATGATTGTTCATTAATTGGCCTTGTGGTTGGCCAAGGGAGAAGTAGGGGTTGGAGATATTTCTTCTGTACACATAGCTCAGGTTTCTTCATTCTGATGGCTACTGCCTCCGCCGTTTGAAGGACTTTAAGCCTGACAAGCTCATTCTATATGAGTCATATCAACATTAACAATTTTATTCTAATTGATTTGAGAATCCAAATATTTTAAATGTCAATTACAGTTCGTTTTTGTGATACGTGAACCAGTATTAAGCCTTTGGTTGCTGAAATTAGTTATTTGCCTAACAATGATGAATGACATTTAGTTATGTGGCAATGAAATTGCCTAAACATTTGTAAGAAGAACAAGTGAATGACCATCTCATAATATGACTAAAATGTCCCCTATGATTAAGAATTTCAACTTGTCTAAGTAGAAATGTGAACGTTATTAGGCAAAATATAACTTATCACTTTGTTGTTATTACTAAAGGGAACGAGAGCACAAGTGGGCACAACCAAATGTATTTGAAGACATTACAGAATATCTTAGTAAAATCCGAGAACCATACATTTAATACTTCATCTGCGAAATATCCATCAATTGTCTCAGACTTTGTTGTTCCTTCATTTCCATTCCAATCACACACTGCTCTCATTCTCTTCTCTTCGATGTTCTCAAGATTCTGCCTCTAGGCATTCCATTTTCGGTTAGTGAACGAGAACACAAGTGGGGACAATTGAATGTACTTAAACACGAAATTCCAGAACATCTTAGTAAAATCTGAGAACCATACAGTTAATACTTCATTCGTCTCAGATGTCGTTGTTCTTTCGTTTCCTTGCCAATCATTCCCTTTTCTTTGATCTTCTTAACTTTCTACCACCAGGTATTTCACTTTTGATTGATGATACATACTACTTATATTTGTTGACACCAGTAGCGCACACCATATTATCACATCAATAACTTGATACGTAAAGAAAAAAGTATATTATTGTAATTATTATTTCTATATAATCAATCCAAATGAGAAATTCAATTCATAATAAAATGAATTAGAAACGTAAATTACATTCAATAAATATTTATCAGAGGGGATTTTGTGGGGATTTTAGTAATTTTATATAGTTGAAATCATGAGTCTGTTGAAGCTAGACCACTATGGAATCCTACATAAAATATTGACCAACTATAAAGACAGAATGAAAAGAGTGATTACAAAGATTTTTAACAAAATAGTATGAATTCATTTTATTTCATTTGGTTCTTGTCAGGTGCTTACAACCTGTGATATTCAAAAACCATCATTATAAAATGTGTTTACATTATGTATATGAAAGAGTTTCTTTGGAAATTGTTTATAGTTATAGCAAAGGTGTAAATAAACCTAATAGATTAAATATTGTAAATATACGGCCAACGTAAAAGAACATTCTACAACTCTTGCTACAATTAGTGTTGTAGAATGTTCTCTTATAGAAGGTATACATTTACAATATTTTATTTAGTCTATTAAATTTATTTACATCTTTCTTATAACTTAACTGATGTGTGATCAAAACAACTTCCAAAGACACCCCTTTAATGTATGTAAGCTGAACTCGTCTTTTTAATTATCACTATAAATATAAGAACTCTCGTCTAAATTAGAGCGAACAGTTTCACAGTATTTGGGTGCCGAGTTGATGTAAGACATTAAATATTACAGGTAGTAAAAAGTTGACGACAAATAAACGAAATCTTTATCCTTACTCCCTTCAAGATAATAAACAGAATTATGTATATAATATATATAATGACATAGTTTATTTCATACATCAAATATGATTTGCATTAGTTTTCACTCCTGTCTAAATTTTGATTTAGTTGTTATTGTATTTAAATAGTTTATAATTATTTTTCTCTTTTTTTGTTTTTCCAAATACTCAACTCTTCAAAACAGTATTGTACTTTAAATTTGTATCAACATTTCAATACGTTATTTGTTTTTGTTTTGTTTTTTTGTTTTTTTAACAAAAATGTAAATTAGTTACTTTCACTGTCAAGTGTTCTTGATGAATACATATTATTATTTTCATTACAATGTAAACATGAATATGCGTAAATATAAACTTCAGAAAGGGGACATATTTTTGATATTGAACAATTGTCTATATTGAGATGAATAATTTACTCAATGATGAGTTTATTTAAAAGATTATAGTGAATTGACTGAGTTTAAAGTGTTATGACGTGATATATAGAAATGAATAAAGAAATCTGTTAAAATTTACTTGTATACTTTCACTGAAATAATTATTTTTTATGTATCCATCAAATGAAGTAAACTACATCTAATTTGCATTTGTTTTGATAAGTATATTAAGATTGAGATGTTGGGAGGGTGGAGAGAAGATGGTAACTGTCGTGAAGATGATTATTCTGTTTTAGAATTATTTATTTAAGATTTTTTTTCTAATTTTTTTATTTTTTCTACAAAAATAATCCACAATGTTTCCAAAGAATATTGTTGTTTTCCTAATCATAAATGTTACAATCAGAAGAAAAGTTGACATACCTAATTCATATTGACATAAGTTTAATTGAAATATACATAAATCTAATACAAAGATGATTTAAAATAGATATCCGGTTTTTAAATAATGATAAATTATGTGAATTATGAATACTTTACATTATTGTTATAATTAAGTCCTTTTTAAATGGATACAATTGTAAATCATTTATTGTGTTAATTATAGGTATTAGGTTACGTCATTGTGTAAATTAAAGTTTTTTTTATGACTTTATTCTTATCTATTTTTATCTGGTTTAGTTTAATGATGATGATAATTTTTCTTCTAAACACAGAATCATCTGTATTTACTTCATTGGAGAAACGTTTAGGGAATTGATCAGTACGGATACATAATTTACGTAACAGATTGACTTTCGAAATTGTGACAGAAGAGTTTAAGACAACAAATAGTTGATTAAAAAATTGCTCACTATACTGATTAAGTCACATTATAAACTGATTACAAATAAGTTATGAGTCTACATAAATTATATAATGGTATTATTTGATTGTGATCATTTAAAGAAAAACTGAACTCATTTCAGAATATTAAACTTCAGTATATTTTTGATAGTATAAGTTTAAAATAGCTTACTTACATCCAATTAATGGTGTGATTTAATTGTGCCTTCATGGTAGATTATTTCAATCTTCTTATACATATCAATATTGAACATCTTCGTAGTTTTAAAAATCGAGCCTTACAAACACATGGAACTATCTATAAAAAAACATTGGAGCTTTAATGGTAAAATCCTCTTCTTTGAATCTTATTTTGTCAACTACTTTATTCAACTTCATTAAATTAACACAAAAGTTTAAATAACATGAATCCTGTACAGATTTATCCTTTAATAAACTATGAATCTATTTTCATTAATGATTATACATTTAAACAATGTTTTCCTTTTTACATTTTTTTCATTTTCATTTAGAGAATTAGACGATATATCAAGTGATAAATTACATTTGGATATATGGTAAGTCAAACTAATCAATAAAATAATTTTCAAATGTTCGATGGTTTTTTTCATTATTATTCTTTAAATTTCTTCATGAAAGTATTTTAATCCTAGTGTTGTGAACAGAACACGGGTGGGAACAATCGAATGTGTTCCAATACAAAATTACAGAATATTTCAGTAAAATATGAGAACCATAAAGTAAATAGTTAATTTGCAAATGCTCAATCAATTGACTCAATCCTGATCTCTTACTTCTGTAAATATCAGTTCATCATCTCCGATTATTATTGTTCATACATTTTCACACTAACTGCGCTTCGTTCCTGTTCTTTCCTTAATAGTAGGAAACTGTTACATAATTTAATTATGTCTAAATTTTGATTAAGTAAAGTAATGAATACAATTTATCATAGGGAACTTTTTAATTGTGACTTCTGTCATGATAACTATACAAATAATGCATAATTAAATAAACAGATTCAATGAATTATTATAATAAGAGGAATATGAATGTATATAGTTCAGTTACTTAACAATTACATAATAAAAATATATGTATAGTATTAGTCCAGAAATAGATCGCAACAGTTATCATCCATTATTCTCGTCGGGATATAACAATGTTATCAAGACATTGACAAATTTCAATGAACTATTATACATTCTTGGCATAAATGTTCACAGTGATCTTATCTATTTATCAGAAGCTACACTTTAAATCGGTTATCATGTTTTATATAGGTTTGTAAATGTTACACAATTATCATAAATTACTTGTTTGGAGTAGTAATAACCTTACCTAACAACTATATTCAATATTTTAATCAAATTTATATCGAAATGTTAATTTCTTTGCAATGATGTATAGAAATTCATGTTTATTAGTACTAGGTTACTGGCACTAAATGTGAAGGATAGTGAAACTTTCAACACATTTATATGATTAAAATCAAAATAAGAAAAAAATGTAACCGAATAGACCTGTTTATAATTCTAATAAGTTTATATGTATAAATAAATATCATTAAACGAAACATTCATTGCATGATAGAAAGCCACCAATGAACAACCGGCTGATAATTAGTTTTGTAAATGCTATTATATTTTTTGAGCAGATAAGGTTAGTTAATTTTCATGCATTCATTTTGTATAGTAAAGTTTATGTGATTACAAAATCGATTAGTGTTACTACCAACACAACGTATATTACTGTTATTGTAGTGAAGAAACACTCAGGTGGGGATAACCAATGTGTTATTTATTATAAATTATAGAGTGTTATTGTAAATTATGAAAACCATACATTAAATACTCCATTTACCCGTCTTCCATCAATTGTCTCTAACTTCATTCTTGTTGTCATTAAAACTACTCTCTGTTTATGTTTTTGTTCTCTTCAATAAGATTTCTTTATCTTTCTACTGTCAGGCATTTCACTTCTGATTGGAGTTATATACTAATTATGTGTGTCAACATAAGTAACATACACCACATTATTACTTAGAATAATATTGCAAAGCAATTAGAAATCGAAGCAAGAATTAGTTCAACTGTAACTGTTCATACCATTTATCAATATAATTGTACAACTTAGCCTTAAAATGAATGATTTACATAAAATTTCCGACAAATAAATATAGCAATTAAGTAATTACATTTTCATAATTTAAATTCCTTATGTTATACTAGTGGGATGAATGGGACTAGAAAACAATCAGATTTCATTACTGTTTGATAAATATCTAATATTGATAACAATCTACTTTCAAAATCAATAAAGACATTTGATTTCCTTGAAAAATACAACTATCTTCTATTTATCTGAAGAAACGTCTGAAGAGAGCATCAAAAATCTTGGAAACTAACTATCTTCATAAATTTTTATGGGTATCTTTCATCATTTATTGATTTATAAGCAATTTAGATTAATTTTAAATATAAAAAATGTGGTTGATGAACCTTATTTAGTTTACTGTCGACTAAAACTAAGTCTTACAATTAGAAGAAAACGTATGAATGTTGATAAACGATTTAAAGTTTCTAGGTTTGCTCCTGTCCTTTAATTACCAAATTACTGAATTTTATATCGAAAATAATACAGACCTAACTGATAATGTTCGTATAATAAATTTTTTTCAAGTATTGTATTCCATATCAGTGCGAAAGGAGTAAAATCGAGTACATGAATTGTTATGAATTAACTCGATTGTCTTAATAATAATCTGTAGCCTTGAATACTGAAGACACCTTAGTTTGACTCCCTGATAAGTTATAAATACCTTTTGATGATGAGTCCAAATTTAGGATGAAACGTTCACTTAGTTCTCTGGATTTCTAAATAGTTTTTCAAATGATGTAAATCTATAAGAAACATCACCTGAAAGATAAGTTTGTCGAATTTATTTTTATAGATTCTGTGGAATAGTTTTGGTATAAATGGATAGTTATGTGTATTTTTTTTATCTCTTTCATCTCTGAAATTACTAATGCAAAATTCACATGTTTATTTTTTCAAGTTCATTATATTTCCATGTTTCTAGTTTTTTCTTCCGGAAGTATGTCATTCATTAATAATTAGATACTTGTATATGATAATGCGTTGCATGACCATTCAATTATTAAAACATACATACTTTTAGTATTCTCACTCATTTTTTTCTAGAAGAACAAACAGCATTGTCATTAGATCAGTAGCATAAACAGCATTAATCTATTGACCTGACAACATGGATGAGTAGATTTTAGTTGTTAGTGAAAAAAACTCAAATCACGTGACAATCAATAAGCAGAAATTAGACAACACCAAATTTGTAAAGCAGCTATCCCTTTTTATTAAAATTAAGATTCGTAGATATCTAGATTTATTTAAACGATGCAGATCAGTCATTCATGATTAAGAGATAAAGTTCAATATTCTGAGTAAAATTATTCCATATAGTAGATCTGTGAAATTCAGCTCTCAAAACCAAGAACTTAATCTACATATTAACTTTGTATATAGAATAGAAAATTTCTAAATAGATTAACAAATACTAATAACTTGTACAATAAATTCTGTTTTTGTACATTAGGTGGATCATTTTGATGATTTTTGTTTCTTCTTTTAAACTTCAATAAAGTATAAGCTGATTGAAAATGGATGTATTTTTCACTTAATTACTTGAGAAGTAATGTTCATTAATGATTTTATGTAGTAGGAAAAGAAGTAGTTTTTGGACTTAAATCCTTAGTCTTTTATAACTTGTAAATATCATAGTTGTGCATTTCGACAAGATTCAGTCATGGTAAATCGTTACTCTATTTGGAAACTCATCTATTCAAAGTGTATATCAAAAAATATTTTACGTAAGGTCTTACATTTGTAACACAAGGTTTACGCATTAAATGGAGTACTGGGTAGTATTTGAAGTTAAGTAAAATAGAATACTATGACGAAACTCTGTTCAAAAGTTTAGGAAATTCATTCCATGAATCAACTTTCTTATTTAACCAACTTATAATGGTTAATTTATAATCAAGAGTAGGATAGAAAAACCTGTCATCTATATAGTTTGATTAATAAATGGATATATTTCTCAAATCCATCAGTCGTACACTTTCAATATTATTCAACATTGTCATTGGAATGAAACCCGAAGAAATAAATACATGTATTTCAAATAATTGTAAATTATAAATGTAATACGAGTAAAATGTTGTAGATATTAGGTAGAAATAAATGACAATTTATTTATATCGAGTGACTAAGTGCGTGCCCTGTTTAGTATATGAGCGCCCAATTAGAGAGCAGTGATTTATCAATCGCCCTATGATACGCAAAATTGTATCAGCAGTCTCGAGTACTTATCAGTCCTGCTATCTACCTAGCCCAGCCAGTTAAGTCCAGAACACCAATAACAGCCTCTGCATGATGAATCATTATTCTCAAACATACTGGGTTTATATACCAAACAAACTGACCACATCATACCATAGAATAGAAAATAACATTTATACAAGTTTTGGCCAAATGTGGCTGTGAATAGGGGAAACAGTAATCAATAGACTGGGTATAACTCAAGAATGGTAAATAGTATAATAATAGTTCATAGGTCAAAATAAAGCTTATAATAGAATGGACACGAATAAGAATAGTTTAGTTACTTAACAATTATACAATAGGAAATATATATATATGACATTGGTCCATAAACAGTTCTGGAAGTTACCATTCATAATTGTCCACGGGATATAACGAATTTATTTCTCAATACAATACATTTTTCATAGAAACATCTATTTAATGAAAGCAGTACATTGTAAAACCAAAAGTAAAAAAAGCTAGTAAAATTATTATTTGGATAACGCCACAAGATAATGTGTGACTATTGGGATGACCCTGCAATTTTCTCGCAAGCGACATGACAAGCTCAGGAGTCATCAAGGAGCATTTCAACCAATCAGCGATTAATTAGAAGTTATATGAAGTTATGTTACTAAAATAACGAAAATGGAAAAGTCACATGTGGAGATCCTGATTGGCTGATTAATACACTGCTACTATGTTTAGCAGTATTCTAGAACTTCCAGTAAAACTCAAGGACTCTTAAATTACTATAAAATCCCTATATTTTCTGTACATGAATGAACCCTGTAGTAAAGTGCTTCCCACACACTTTGTGCCTTTTCTATGGTCTTCAAGTCGGTGTATAGTTCTAGCTCGGGGGTACGGAACTAGCTTAGGGAAGCGAATATAGCGTTCAACTGCCAAGACGTAACAGTGACACCAACAAAAAAATTTCATCAACGTATAATAAACTGAATTGCCATAAGATTTTAAATATCACTTCGTAATATATTACAGATTGACCGCTCTTAGCTAAACTAGAGCAGATTACTCAATAAGAAATCATGTTTCAAAAATTTGTGGTCCTAAAGTTGTTGGTCTCTTAAGTGTAGAGTATAAGGTATTCGTGAAGATTTAAATCATAAGGTTGACAGCACGGAATTGTTTCCAATGAACAATCACTGACAATCGAGAAGCACTGAGAAAACGTTTTATAGTAGTACCGGACTATTCAGAACTGAAGATACATGATTTCACCGAGATTTGTATTCAAGAAATTAGGGTCTCGTATTCTTCATTTGATATTTCACTAGGATCAGTCACTAATGCGTACTGAGAAGTTCGTCAGTCATCACGAAGACTCAAAGGTAATAAAAATCACATGCTGATATGTGACTCGCTTCAAGATTCAATTTACGGAGGAAGTGTGACCATTGATCATAACCTATATCAGAAGTGGTGCAGTTACACACTAGTAACAATGTGAGATGACCACACAGAGTCACCAATATTTAAAGTGTAACATATAAATAACTGAATCCTAGCTAAGTGGTTCAAAGATCAGGAGCACGACAGAACACTGAGGGGTAGTGTGTTCGATCCAAATAGAGTGTATGAGCACTACAGCAAAGCCATGAATGAGGGCTAAACACTCATCCGATTAATCCTAATCTCCAGTGATTGTCTTAATAATATCAGTTCATAATTTCAACCGTAAAACTCATCTCTTCAAAGATTAAACCAAATCGCTTTCCATTACCTTGAGAAGAAATAATCTGTATTTCACTAATGTAATATTAGAAATGCATCAAAATTATTCAATCTTCTTGTTTCACACACTAATCCACTTCTGTTCACTTGAATTAACTAATGTATGTTTCGGAAAAGAATTATCATAATATGATATCATAATGTTCTAATTCCTTGCATTGTAAAGAATATTTTATTTTTTCTGAATAGGATCCCTAGTTTATTGAAAATATGATGCCTGTCATTAGAAAGGAATTACTCTGCATCGCGTAACTATCGAATCATTTGACTAGGCAAAGAAGTGTATTGTTATATTATATAGAATGAAATGAAATGGTATTCATACAACAAGAAATGACAATTTCATATCTGTAGTCACTTGCTACAATTAAATATTAACCACCGTACAATATTACTATCACTTATTGACATGTTCATTTATAATTGAAGCAATTAAATGTATCATTTATTGATGTAGATGACTTAGATCAATTGTTTATTTAAGCTAGGTCGACGAATATTCAATAAATGAAAACTAAATCTCAAAGATCCCTTATTGCTTAATATCTAAGTGCTTATCATGAGAGGCCCTGGTGTTTCTGAACTCGGGCGACAGTGACGCCAATGTGGGACATTGTTTTGGTGGTGTATTCGTAAAACGAAACTGCTAAGCTGTTTTAACTGATTTGCACTGGTTTTCAAGCTAAGATAATCTCTTTATGTATAGTACGAAATGTTATTTATAGGCTGAAATGTTGTAAAATTGTTTTAATGAAAAGTATGTTATCATAATTACATGTATATTACGAGAATTAACATCACATCGAAGAGGTTGAATAATTTCAAATATTTCTATTTTTGGGGGAAACGAAAATAAAAGTTGAGATGACCAGCTACAATAACTATAACTTAGAAACTGTAAAGAGGTCATCATTTATAAAAATTGTGCAGCTCATTAAAAGCATGATCAAACATGAGGCAGGCCTGAAAATAGAACAAGAAATTCTGTATCATCAGTCATTTAGACTTTTGATATGGATTTTAAGTAAACTTACGTGATAGGATATATATGCAGAAATTTCACTCAGTTAGGTAACTATCAAATTTCGTGTTATCACATTGAATCTACACTTTGCAAAACAACAATACAAGTTTTCAGTATTTGACAGTAAATCTAAAATGAAAGATAACTGAAAAAAAACTTAATTATTAGGCATATTTTATTTACAAATCATTCTCATCAAAGGCACTATAGGCAAAAATGGATAGTGGCTAGCAGTGAAATCCAGGACGCGCGTTTCGTCGTATTTAGGACTCGTCAGCTGGATGTGCTTGCATCTCAGAGTCGATGTTAGAGTTTCACAGTCAATATAAACTCTGAGATGCAGGCACATTCAGCTGACGAGTCCCAAGTAGGACGAAACGCACGTCCTTAATTCCACTGCTAGCCACTGTCCATCTTTGCTTCATTCTCATCATATTTCATTTATGTTCAAATTGGTTTTTCTTGAATCAAATGTTGACCAAAGCATATCTAAACATCATCTTTATACAAGAATATTTATAGCGACATTATTATTCAGATAGTAATATATTTTATATATGTCATAGTCTTCGTATGTTACAAATAGAACATCTGATGTTCTTGAAATGCCTAATGACTTGTATGTTTCATAAATAATTGACTAGATTTATCGTTTAGGGATCGACATTTAACCCCTAAGTAACAAATATAAACTATGACCCATGTACCTTGATTTCTGTATCCAGTTGACATGAGAAATTAAAATTTATGGAATATTTTTCTCAAGGTTTATTATAAATACAGACAGTTAGTAAATGAATTTGATTAGCTTCTCATTCACGCAGATTCCATATTCCGTAATGAACTATTGTTTTCTTTGAATAATAAGATATTTTGTGTAAACGTCAGATCATTTGACCATGATTCATATTTATTTAAGCTCTTCCAGCCCATACTTTGAATATTAAGTCAATAAAAAGTTGGGTTGAAATCAATTACTACAAATGTTCTATGTTCGTTTATTATTAAACAATAAATTTCTCTTCAGTTCATCATAATTTTTAAATTCCCTCCATTCTCTTGTTTTTTTTTCTTCTTTATTTTAACAACCCTTCTTAGTTACTATCAAGTTTTATTTAGACAAAAATATAAAAACAAAATAAAACTTGTTTATTTTGATGAAGCTCAGAGCTCAGAGAACAAAACTCTATCAAAATCAACCACCTGAGCTACAAATCTTCTCCACTATCTCAAAACTTGTTTATAAATGAAACTGTTAATTTAGTCAGTTTATATTTTGATATTTAACAAAATTATTAAAATGATTGATAATATATATAGAAAATTACAAGAAAATTCACTTAAATATCTTGTGTTGACTGATTACTGTTATGTTATTACAGAATGTTATTAGGAAGATAGTGACTAAATTGTATATCATTTATTATAACTAATTGAAGAATAAGAGAATGAAAGGGGGACAGAGAGTTCTTCATTTCAACTTAAATATAAATGTTAAATATACAAAACAATATAGTGGAATGTAATTCTCCTTAGGTATCTTTCTTTCTTTCTTTTCTGCACTCCGATCATCACAATCGTTCTTTGTTTATGTTTTAGGGTAAAAGAAGAATTTCATTAGAAAGATATATATAGACTATTGTAGGCATGCGAAAAATGTACATAAAAGTTTATTATTATAAACAGAATATTTCATATTCATATACATTGCGTGCAAGTCTAATAGAGTACAATGTAATTTTGATAATAAATTAAAAAGGATGCAAACTACCTGGATCATAATTTTAGTTTTTCGTAAATAATCTATCTCAGTATAAGGTTTTGGAGATTGTTGAGGAGTCTCATATTAGGATAAAATGATCGTTCAGTGCTTCCAGATTTTCAGTGGTGGTCTAACATTGATCCATTCATAAATAATCTATATTAAATTACATCATTTTGCCTCAGTAGTAATTTTCACTCTAGATTTAAACCATTAGTAGGAAAAAGTGAATAGAAATGTAACTGAGACAGAGTTAATTCATAAAAGTAATGGGTTATAGGTATTTCTGAAGGAATTATCCTGATTCCTTTTTTGTCACACGGTTTGATGTTATTCCGTGCGAGCCAAATAATAATACACTCGAATTATAGATCTGAATCTAAATATATGGATTATTTTTTGACACTTTAGTGACATTTATCCAAAAGATTTATTTAATTTTGTATTAAGTGAAGACTATTTATGTTGGATAATCATTTAATCTTAAATTTGTTTACATGCAACATATTATGTTCATATGTTCATAGCACTTTCAACTATGTTCTTAGAAACTATCTTACCATGGACTGATAGAAGATATTCCAAATATTTGTTGTCGTATTTACAGCAATCTTACTTACTTACGCCTGTTACCCCTCGTTGAGGAGCATGAGCCGCTCACCAGCATTCTCCATCCGACTCTATCCTGGGCCTTCCTTTCCAGTCCTTTCCAGTCAATATTCATCCTTTTCATATCTGCTTCTATTTCCCTACGTAATGTGTTCTTTGACCTTCCTCTTTTCCGCTTCCCTTCCGGATTCCAAGTTAGGGATTGCCTCGTGATGCACATTGGTGATTTCCTTAATGTATGTCTGATCCACTTCCAACGTCTTTTCCTAATTTCCTTTTCAGCTGGAATCTGGTTTGTCCTCTCCCATAAAACGCTGTTGCTGATAGTATCCGTTCAGTGAATGTTGAGTATTTTGCGTAAACATCTGTTTATAAATACTTGTACCTTCTTGATGATGGATGTAGTAGTTCACCACGTTTCAGCTCCGTACAGTAGAACTGTTTTGACGTTCGTATATTTACAGCAATCGTATCGCTTCAACTTAGACATATGATCAGCCATGTATCTAGAAATATCCACGATCTATTTTTACTTATTGTTTTAATAATTGTAATGGAAGTTGATCGGTTATTTCTAACTTATGTATAGATTTGTTATTTAAATGACACTTCTTATACTCTTCCTTAGGCTGGTCTGATCGTCAATGTATGTGGTCTACATTTGGCAACTTATATTTGGCTTCTGAATTTTTTAAGAACAATTAAATTTAACTATACACCGAAGATTGACCAAAGAATAACATATTAAGTCGTTCGGTAATAGGACAACCGACCGGTTTAGTTTAAAACTAACTCAATAAAATTGACAATACGGTAAATCTATGGATAAATGTATTTAAAATGAATTTACGTCTGAGAGATACCATGTGTTAATCACTGGAAGAATTATGTTTTTGTACATATTTTGTCACAGAAAGTATTATACTTTCAACTTGATTGTCATCACTCTTGAAAACCTTATGAACAACCATTGCTAATTTGGTCAATTGATTTATGTTTCTACTTTCAGGGATCATGATGAAGAGACTAGTGTATTAGAAGCAGTTCGAAGTTTAAATGAAATTCGTGGTGTAAAACAGTTAGGTCGTTATTTTAAACAAGTTAGTCAATCTGCACGTAAAAATCAAACTGGTGATATGGACGATTTTTTAGGTTGTGTCACAATCGATATCAAAGTAAGTGAATAATTGATCTTTCGTTTTGTTTTATCTAGTGTTGAATATATATACAACAGAATCAAACTTATAGAATAATGTTAACATGATTATTAAAAAGTATGATTACTTCAATATGTTCAATACTATTGATGATCACTTCTCAGTGTATAATAATAAAAGGCACTGTGAACTCTCATTGGGGAATTATTTCAATAGTTCATAATTTACCCAACCAATTCTTCAGTCGTTTCTTTGAAACATTGTATTAATCAGTCTGTAAGAAAATTAATTTTAGCCTGATTGAACCTTTATGAATTAATGTATTTCATCTCAACGGTTGTTAAATAATGATTGTGACGTAATAGTTACCCGTCATCATTAATCTATTATAATCTAATGATTTATCATTATACCTCAATAGATTCTCATTAGTTAACAGATTATGTACCAAATTAATCAACCATAGACAAATACAACTTATTTATAATAATTTGTTTCCAGTTTATGTTATTTAATGTATTTTTACTAGTCTGTTACATTTGAGCTGGAAATGTGCTGATATTTTATTCGGTATTCTTTTCAATAGCTATTTTGAATTCATAAGTTAAAAGTGACTGGTGTTGATGAGGATCATTTATATCATTCAATGTTCAAATAAAAGATACCTGATAGATATAACTTACACAGATATAAACAATATTGGTATTCATTGTTTGTCAGTCATCTCTTATTTAGTATGAAATTTAGTCAGAATGATAGTTATAGGTGAAGGCATATTAATTGTTCTTACAATGATCAGTGATAACACAATATCAGGTAAACCTGATTAGGGAAATAGCCGAATCGGTAATAGTTTCTCGTGATTTGAGAATTGTTTTCGTATAAATTCAAGCTGCAGAACAAGCGAGGAAATTTAGAGATTCAGTACATATATGACATGCATAATATGGTTTAAGTATCAAAATTAACTGCACGGTCTAGCGTGGAATGTATTCAGTGCACAAAAATGGCCTATACTTTACTATCTTTGATTCATAAAAATTTTCACATTTTATTTTACATATATTCAATGAAATTTGTCTAACTGAAAGATGAATTTGTTAATTAATGGCCATTGTCACCTTTGTTAACACTTCCATCTTCGAACATTTTTTAGATGTTTACATCACAATTCATACCTGAACTGTATTATTATTTCTATGATTACTTTCTTGAATTCCATACTTTTGATATGTGGATATGGGTAGAGAACTCGCTGAAATTACACTGAAATATATTTAAAGTGGTATGAATTTAGTAATATTCTTACTATGGTCTTTGGTTCTTAGTTCTTTATCTCTTAACATTTATAAATTACGAGAATAAGGAAATTCAGATACCTACTTATGTTTCGTCACTAGCGAAATTACAACTAATAATTGGTGATAGTTCAGCGATTACAGAAGCTTTAAATACAGATAAGAACAAAGGGTATTTCATTATTACAATGATGTTTAACAGTTTACAATTGAACGGTTGTAGTAAATTTTCAGGGAGTGGTGTGTGCTTATTATGATTCAATCTCATTAGAATAGTCAACTAGTTTTCTTTCTGATTCCCTTGATTTCAAAAATCAAATAACGTTATGAGAAAGCTAATTCTTTTGAAGTAGGTTATATATGTTCTGATAGCTCGAATTTATTTCCTATTTGTATAAGTGACACTCAACTAATTTAAAGATCAGATGTAGTTCCTAAAAATGTAAACCATTCTTTTTTTAAAAAATCACTTCTATCAACAACTGATATTAATTCTATAATCTAACTATATTGTAGGATATACCATCTACAGGTTTAGATAGTTGGTTCAAATTGGAAGGTCGTTCAAATCGATCAAAAGTTCAAGGTGAAATTCATTTAGCGCTTAGTTTAAGTGTACAAAATGATTTAAATGAATCTGAACGTGATAAAACTGTGGCCATTCAAGAACATATTCAATTATTTTATTTATTTTCACTTTATCAATTAAAACAAGAAAATGTAAGTTTATTTAATTTGTAACATTTTAATTAACACTTCAATTAAGATCTTATTGGTTCTATATTAAAAATAAAGTAGAGTATTTCCTTTAAAAAAGCTTGGACCAGATTGCCAGGCGAAACGTTGGATTTACTTACAAATATCTTATTCCTATTAAATGTCTTACATCAAGTCGGCTACCAAATACTATGAAACTATTCGCTCTAATTTAGACGGTAGTTCTTATATGAGTAATATATTGTCTACTTATAATATATAAATATTTGAAGTAGTTGATCCCTTTTTTATAAATGAAAAGACGAAGTTGATCTGAAATTGTTAAACTATTCACGTAGTTGTTCTTCTTTTCTAAATGTTATGTTTTAGACATTTCCTAACTCGATAATAATCGTTCGTCTATTTTTTATAACTTATGTGAGTAGTATGAATTGTATAACATTAAATTTTCAGTTATACTTCTTCCAAATTACATCAGGTATAATTATCAATAATGAATTAAACAAGTCACAAATATAAGCAATAAAACGCTACCTTATATATAGGCTAAGTTAATTAGGGGAATCTAAAAATAAGTTCATCGTTTAGTAGTGGACTTTAAAACATTAAATTTCTTATTAAAGGATTTGGCACTGTAGCTGGATCAAAAGAAGTAATGTATGATGAAATTACTGAATTATTCATAAAAAGAAAATATATGCTTACTTTATATTAGACCATTTCAAAATAAAGAGTTTTAACAAATATATTTGTCACGTATTTTGAATACGATAAAAAGAACAAGATACATTTAGCCAAACTACTTATACCATTTTAAGTGCAACGATATTCACAATGAGAAGGAAGAAGTAATTCTAAGTCAATTTTGAGTTATTCTAGTTTATTAATGATTATTCAATTCAGATAGATTGGTTTAGAGTATTTGAAAACAATGAAAATCTATACATGCATACTTCATGATCATGAATTATACATATACTTATTAATTTGTGGTAATTTGTCACATATAAGTATCGAACATATGAAAATACGTAGTATATTATATCTTAGTTGAAAGAACACAAATTAGTATCGGAACACATATGTTCTCTCACACTTAACGAACTGATCCTTCTTAGATAATGCAATAAGAAGATTAAAGGTTGAACTTTTATTTTTCATATATAAACTTTCTTAACAAGTATATGTGTAATCAAAGTGAAATTTATTGAGCAAATATATTACATAATTCTGATAACCTTCGATTTCTCATTGCATCATCTAAACTTATCAAAGGGATTAATTGTTTCAAACTGATATTACTTAGTATTTAGAAGTATGTTTGCATAATTGGTAAATACATGGAATTCTTTTCTAGACAACTAAGTAGTAATTATATAATATTCGTCTAAAATATATCATGTTGTTTGTAAGGAGAATGGTGCACATAAAAATTGAATGCTACGTCCCAGGTCAAGGCATCACTTACACTTCTTTTGTGTAACTTTCCAGTTCCATTAATGTGTAAATAATTCTTTTGTGATTGAGTGAAATGTCATTTTTGGTTATTAACATTCATTAGGATTTGTATAACGTTAGCGGAAACAAATAAACAAATATAATTCTTTCCACATAGTTTGCACAGGTCATTGAATACACCTTAAGAAACAGCTGAAAATGTTAACAATACAATATTCACTTCATTAGAACTGGCAATTGATAGTGTTTACACGTATTATGTTGTTTGATGCATCATTTTTATTTGAAATAAATTGAAACAAAAGCCTTCATAAATAAAATAAAATTAGGTGGTGACCTCATCTTTCTTATAACGTTAAGTTGTGGTGTATGCTGCTTATGTCGATATAAGTAGTATATAACACCAATCAAAAGTGAAACTACTCGTAGCCGAACGTTTGGAAGATTGATTCAAAAAGAACAGGAGAAGAAAGTAATTGTTATGGCAACGAAGAAGCGATGAAGTTTGAGAAAATTGATGGAGGATTTGCAAATGAAGTATTTTGTATTAAAATACAGTTTATTGTCCTCACCTGTATTCTCGTTCATAACAAAGTTGTGATTGTTGGACTTCAATAAAAGAACCTGAGAGATACTTATGGTTTTGCAGTTGTAATCCACACATGGATGCAAACAACGTTATGTTTCTTTGGATTGTACTTTAAATTTGTAGTGAAATAGCACTTGTTTTCTTGGAGTATTAAGGTAATAACTTTATCCGTTTGTGGTTGTGGAGATTGTTAAGTATTTGATGAAGATCATGAATCAGTCGATGTTAAACCACTATTATAACGCAAAAGCACTAGATGGCCGTTTTGTCCTGGTATGGCACTCTTCAAAAGTGCACATCTATGATCTCGCACGTGGGATTCGAACCCAGGACAATCGGTCCAGTGTGCAAGCGCTTAACCTCGAGACCACCTTGTTATCATACTTTACAAAGCTCACTATACTTTCGAAAAGCTTTTCATATATATATATATATATATATATATATATTAGCAAATTCTGTTTTTCATGAACAAGAAAGAATAATTTTGGTCAGTTAGTCAGCTACAACGTAGAATCAGGCACATATGTGCGTTGGTCTAAGTTGCCACACCTCATCGTCACGATAACGTGAACACTATATTCATAGAATTAGTTACTTCAATGGTAGTAATATATAAAAGAAAGATCGAATATAAAGATACAATCCAGAGAGGAAGAACTAGTTAGTAGAAAGAAAAGTGTAAAGTTATTTTAATCTCACAGTTTAAGGATATTTTAATCTCACAGTTTAAGGAAAGATGGTGTATTCACTTAAGTCATTGTGATCGATTCTTAACCATGTCACTCAGAGTCTCCGACCACTGGTAACGATAGTCGCGAGGAACCCATCTAAGCAGTCTGCATCCACCAACATGGATCAGACCAGAAGTTAGTGACTTCAAGAACTAATGCCATGTTTCATTTAGGCCGCTCTGAACTTTCTTCCAACAGTCTCCAACGCTAATCAGCATTGAGCGTCGTGGTAATCAGTCCTTTATTGAAAATTAAACTGTTTTACATAATGAGTTGTAGGTATCATTACCAAGTTTTGATTTGACAATTTCGAATAAATTGAGCATAAGGTAGATTGTTATAAATAAATAATATATTTGTAATATCCCAATCAGTAGAAAAATTAGATTTTCTGACGTTTTGTGACTCAGTGTAAGCCACTTCTTCAGTGAATAAATAATTAAAAAACAATCATTATGTGATTCGAAACAATATCATCGTCAATCAATCTACTTTAAAAAAAAATTATTTATCGATTTCATGTTTCTTTTTTTTTAAAAAAAAATCGGTGTGATGCTTTTTCTTTCTTAATCTCCCTTTATCCTTTTAATGTTTTGTTCTTCCCAAAAAAAAAAATTTTCCATTGATTAGATTATTTGACCTTCTTACGCTTAGAAAAAACAGAAAACAAAATAGTTTAACAAATTATTACGTGATAAGTTTACTACCAGTATTGTCCTGTTTTAATTCGACTGATCTATTTGTTATCTTAAGTTCATATATTTACTATATACATTTTTTATAAACATTTATTATTCATATATATTCAACATGTAAACAAGGATACATTTATTGTACACTTGTTATTCACCAGTCATATTGATTAATTATCAATATGGACTATTTTCTATAGACAGAATTGATAAACAATGTATGTAGTGATAGGTAAACAACATATTACCAGTTGATAATGACAAAATAAATTATATTGACTTTTCATTATTTTAAGAACTATAACGAAATAAACATCATATGTTCAGAATATACTTGATATGATCTCTTGTTTAAAAGGTGACGATTCATTATGTTAGAAATTGTACAATCTATGCCTATAACTAATTAGATAGTTTAACTGTTAAATTTCCAGTTGAAGTTTTTGTACTGATAAGGACTATTACACTTTATAGTTGAAAGCGTGAGTCAATTGAAGCTAGATCACCAGGGAAAACCTGGAAGCACAGGACACCGTTTCGTTCTATTGTGGAACTCCTCAGCAGTGAGCATCCACGACCTCACCTCGCGAAATTCAAACTCAGGACCTACCAGTTAGCGCCAGAGCACTTAACAGACAGACCACTGAGACGATATCAAATGGTGTTTATGTCTAACTCCAACCAATCCACGACGTTGAGCAACCGTTCATCAATTATCTTCAGTGAGTTTCTATCTCACAACAGACGTGGTCTGAACTCCACTGGTCACTGCTTCTCACTAGAACTCCTGGATTTACCTCTAGAAGTCAGTCACAACTGAGTATATAATTATTATTATCAGAAGGTTTTTTGTGGAGATTTAGTATTTTCATAATTGAAAGTGTGAATCGATTGAAGCTAGACCACCAGGAAAAACCTGGAACAACATTCTATGTTAGAAAAGCAATAAATACAGACGTAACATGCAAATTTGTAGAACAACCATTATAAAAAAAATATTGTTTGTTTTAAGGCAGTGTGTTTATGAGACACTTCATGACTACAACTAATTACTTATTCTTTCTGAATGGATACATTAAATATTGTAAGATGAAGTGTTAACAGTTTGTATTTACTTTTATTAAAATATTTTGTATCCTCTACCCATTAAAAACATATTGCTAATAGTGATTGCATCATCAAA
The DNA here is from genome assembly GCF_000237925.1 of Schistosoma mansoni. NCBI lineage: Eukaryota > Metazoa > Platyhelminthes > Trematoda > Strigeidida > Schistosomatidae > Schistosoma > Schistosoma mansoni. The sequence continues at coordinate 38,331,705 of NC_031502.1, forward strand.
CATTCAGTAACGTTTCCCGTTTCATTAAAACTATAAATAAATATTGCATAAATATAATGGTGAGTATAACATTAGTTGTTATATCACACTGGTAAGTTCTTTTTGTACATAATATATATAAAGAAATGTAGATTAAGACTGTTTTCCTTTACAGAATTGGACATTTATACATTATTCAGTCGTAAAAATATATTTGATTACTATAGTTTGTAGTTAAGTTACCTGTAATGAGCTACGTCAGGTTATTACAACGAACTAAATAATCGTATACAGTCAACTTTTCACTGTATGTTTTGACTAGTTTACTAAGGCAAAGTATTCAAATGTTGTACACAATTACAGAGATTTTTATTCAAGTACATTATCAGGAATTGAAACACTGAAATTTCAAAGTTTTATATGAATCTTAGTGCATTTTGTTTGGTGAAATAATATGTTGAGTAACATTTCTTTGTCATTTTAAAAGGAAACAATCACGGTTATTTTTGGAACCACTTTTTTGAAGTCTTTTTAATTTCGTTTTTGTCAAATGTCATCTTTTCTGGAGTAACCAATGATGAGACACTTTGTACTTATTTCATATTTAAATTTTTATGTGATTCAAATGTACTAGGAATTGTATCATAAAAATTACAACATTATGGTCGTGCCCTAATCTTTCCGATTACTGCTTATACTCTTACTACTTCTACCACTATGAAATTTAAATCGACAACTGCATCTCTGTGTTAATGTGGTATGGCAACTCGAACTGATGTACGTACGTACAAAGTTCTACGTTGTGACTGACTTACTGAGTTCCCTGAATGGTACTATCTCTTTACCATTAATTCTAGATAATAGAATGTTTAACTTTCGAACGAATAATTCAACAACATAATCATTCATGACAGTGTAGAAAACCCACTGCTTTTTCTACCTTTATATTTTAATAAATCTTAACGTAAAATAATTAGTACACTTTAAATTTGCTTTTCTGTCTTGATTTAACTTTCATTGTGAAAATGTTTAAAGGCCTAACTACTCAAGATTTCAAAATGAGTATAAAATGTTTCATTATTATTAAACCATTGACCATATTCAGAGAATTACGAATACATCACATTGGACACGTTATTCAGCCATTCTTACGTATATCATAATAATTGTATATAAACACTTTTATATATAACTTCATCATTTTAAAATCTAGCGTGTTCGGTCTAATATCTTGAAAATTTATTTCTTATCAGTATTATTATGTGTTGTTTTTACAATCTTCATCATCATTCATTTAGAGTACTGGAATACCATGGAATGGAAATATAGTTGAGGAAGGTGAAATTATTCTTCATCAACATGCTATTCAAAATGGACTGACAGAAATTCAAGTAGCTATGTGGTAAGTTACATATATTTTAATAATTTTTTTTGTAAAAAGAGACATTACTTAAAGCTAAATTCTCTGTCTTCATCTAAATTATTTGCATATTATCAACCATGAAGTAATTCATTACGATTTTGAGGAATCTACTGAATGATTCAATTTATAAATTAACTATTCTTATTACGTTATTAGGTTATTAGTTAAGAGGTATGTGACGCATAAAGTATTGATTCAATGTTGTTTTTTTAATTCATTTGATAGTGGAAAAATGTTCCGTATACAGTTTGCGTAACTAAATAAATAATAGGAAACATGTTACTGTTTATCATACATGAGTAAATTACTTTTGTTTTGACCATTTCATTATATGATATTAGATTAAATTAATATTATGTAAGGAAATTGTATATTTTGATGATACTGTTTTTTGTATGACTGTTTGACGTACTTCAGTTAATTAATTAAGGGGAACTAAATCCTGAACATCAGCCATATCCTTATGTGACTTGACACTGATCAAAGAACATTTTATATCTGTTTGTTAATAAAAGTTTCAAAGATTATCATATTCATAGTATATTTAATTTTCAGAATGTACATAATTCGACGATTAAAACATCCAACCCAAATATACGAAGTTAGTACTATCCTGAGTACCTTTTTTAACGTAAACATTTGGAACAGTTCAAATTACTAACTTAAAAAAATGAGTTATCAGCTTACTGTAAAAATATTTGTAAATGCATATACACTTATTGAGTATTTAAGAGCTTGTTCAAGTAAGAGTTGGTGTTATAACACTAGACACTTTAGCTACTAGTAGTCATTCCATATTTCATTATATATATCATAAAAATTCCCAATTTGATTAGTTCAAAATAACTCTATTCACTCAGTAACTTTAGATTGTAAAATACTTTTGCGTAAGAAAGAAAACGCATTTAACTGTAAGTTTATGACACCAAATCATTTAGAAATTTTTTCTATTTTATTGATTTACAGTCAGTGGATAGCATTGATTCGATTAAATTATACCAGATCATTGGATCAAATCATTCTTTTACATACGTTCAAACAACTTATATCATTATGGTCAGACAAACTACTTACTAGAGAAGAGGTAAGATGTATTACTAACAGATTTAAGTTTGTTATCCTTAATACAGCATTTCTTAGAAAATCAAACGTTTGTTTCACAATTATGATCATTACTTAAATGCTTTTGTTTTGTATAAACTTATAAAACTTCATGTACATTGAAGTATGTTTACAACTGAGAAGACAATGAGTATATTAAAATTTTCCATTGTATTCATAATGATATTAATTATTGTTCTATATAGATAGTTATCAGAAATATTATTATTCAAATATTTCACTACAGAAAATGATGTAAGTCATCACGCTACCTGAAAAACGAAATTATGACAGTTGGATATATAAAAGATGTAAAAATCATACTTATACTAATCGAATGGTTGATTTGAATAGAATAGTAGAATAGTGTTATCTACATTATGTATTGAGAAACTGTAAACGACAAACAAGTTCAAATTCACCTATAATCTTCTAGCAGAAATATGCTATGAACCACAGTCATTTGTTCATTTGAGTTATGTTTTACAAATTATCCTTTCAGTATGACTATTTTTTTCATCATACTGATCCAAATACATTTTGGTGACAATGAAATTACTTACATGATAGTTGGTTTGGTAAAAAGCTACATTACAGAATATCTTGGTAAAATCTGAGAACCATACAGTTAACGCTACATCTGCAAAACGTCCATCAATTGTCTCAGACTTTGTTGTCGCCTCGTTTCCATACTAATCACTCACTGTTCTCGTTCCATTCCTTTCGAATTTTTAAATCTTCTGCCTCCAGACATTCCATTTTCGATTGGTGATACATACTACCTATATCTGTCGACATCAGTAGCGAACACTATATCAGTTAATAATTTATTGCTTAATGGAGTCTGTACTATGAAATATTTGTTAATGAATTTATATTCATCAAGCGTTAACACTTATTTCTGATTCATGTTTCATTATGGAGATCACAAATTTTTTAGTTTCACATCAAATGTACTAACAATCAGCATGTTATTCTAACTTATTTGACCTCCGAAATTTATGAAATGCTTAGGAAAATAAGTAGAGTTCATATGCACAGTACGCCACAAGCTTATAGTCAATTTTCAAGTTTTTCATAAAGAATCCAAAACTCAGTTATTGAGATGAATGTTGTAAATTGCAAGCATCTTAGAATACTCTTTTCTTAGATAATGTTTTTATATAAAAGGCTTCCAATTTATTTTGAAATGGGCTACTTAAATCTCCAATACCATTTTCGGTCTGTCTGGCTTGAGACTGATTGTTGTTGGTAATTACACTACAACTGGTTTCAAATGGATACGGAAAGGAGTTTTCCTTTCTTCTTATTCTAGAACATTGTCGCATTTCTAGACAACTGTTTGATTCAGTGCATTTCGTCAATCCGTTTAGTAAATATCTTCTGTGTTATTAATTTAAAGCCCGCAATTTCCTCAATAGAATCAGTGTAAAACGTTGTTCACTTGTTTCATTTTGACCGGTGATATGACCATTCGTGATACAAATGCTGATCTGGTTTCGTCAGTTTTCGCGAAACAAATAGACAATAGTTATATGTTCACTAGCGACTTATTTCTATATGGATTTCTGATGTTCCAGTGAACATACATGACTAGTTATGTTGAACTGCCTCTTTAGTAAATCGGATACATACCAATGACATTAATTAATTAACAGAATATATTGTGTATGGACTCTATTTGAAACTGTAATTGAACCTAGTGATCTGAGTATCGGGGGGCAGCCCAAGATACTAAACAATAACACATGTTATTCATGTCGATTCCTCAACAGCATACTACTGAAGAGTCCTGGACATAAAAGAGTTGTCTGTTAAAGATTATTGAGTTTAGAATCTTTCTCTTGATGATGAGATTAGTTTGCAAAAGTTATCAATTGACTTTTCGTAATAATTCAGGATTTACTGATTCTCTAGTAAATATAGATAAGGATAAGGACTATTTTATATAATAAGGTTTTGCACAAAGTTATAACAATACGTGTCATTAATAACGTCTAAATTGCTTTCTGTATGCATCGTGTCTTTCGATAATCATAATGTTGATTAAATTATAATTACTGTACCGTGAGCTAAATAATGCTCTGAATTAGTAATTTATGATATTTGATATATTTCTCACGAGAAGCGTAACTATCCGTTAATTTTCCATATTCTAATTTGTACAATATACATACTCCACTTACACAAGACGTTCATTTCTGAATCAACTCTTAGGTATTTACTTCAGATGATTGTGTTTTTTATCTTCACTTATATGAATATGAAATGAGTACATATGGTATTCTTTACTCTTGCAGATAACTATTCAGTCTATATTAGTTGATTTTCATTACATTTAACATCACATTGACCAAGTACTATCTTTATTAATCCACTTAATAAAGGACAGCAAGTGGATTACACTTAAAGTGTTAAAATTAATTAAATGCCGTATTCAAATTTTGAATGTTATTTTTTATATTGTAGCTAAATTATTTATCAGATTCATTTAAAGTATTTACAGAACATTCTTTAATTATGATATGTAACTATAATTTAATCTTCTATAATGCTCAATCAGAAAATGTATTGGATTTCAATCATTTACTTGAGTAAGTTAATTATTTTAATTTTGTTGACGTTTATAACTTATAATTCCTGACCGTTGCTGCTATGTTGTAGCTGACTGATTGACTTATAACTTATAATTATTATAGTATAATCGTAAACATTGATTATTGACGTTATTGTCAATATAAAGTTGATATGACGGGATGAAAAGAAAAAATTACATTCTTTTACTTAATGTAACTTTTGTTCAACACTACTTCCGTTTGTTTAATTCAATGTGATAATTACTTAATGTAACATTCGGTTTTGTTTTCCAGTGGGATATCATACAATATTCATGTAGCATTAAGTTAACATGAACTATACTTTGCACGACATGTAGCATGTGATTTGTTATAATCCTAGGTATTTTTCATACGTGTGATTTTATCCTAATTAATAATCAAAATAGGTTTATTATCAATATATAAACGAGTGCATTTTTGACTGAGGTCGTCAATGTGTTTTGGGGTTAATACATCTTCACTCGTATCAGTCTTAGTGTTCTTAATTCAAGTCGTGAGAATTTCAGTGGTTCCTTGTTTTAAAAGTATAAGTAATCAATGATTCCGACATGATTAGCGACAACCAGATAGAACGATTGGCAATGCAGTCATAACAAAAGTGTTTAAGTATAAAGCAGTAATGATTTCATTATCAGCTAAAATTGAGATATACGAGTTGCTTTTCATGATACAGAAAAGAAAAATCATAAGACATTAATATGACAACCAACCAATAAGCTGTATACAAATTGTATACACATTCAAATGTAAAACTGATACTGGATAAAGACTAAGTAAATGAAGATGATTAGTTGATTAGCATGAAAAAGTTAACATTGTTAACCTTAAATCTTGTGAATAACATACAAGCAAATTTGAATAATTTTTTTTTTGAAACGTCAACTCTATGGAGTTTAGTTTAAAAAAGGGCCCTTCCATAAGTTGCAAAACATGAAACAAAAAACTAAACTTGTTTTAATGATGAGTAGTTGATTTTGCTTCAATTTATTTAAGATAAAGAATGATTGTTTTCCTTCCAGAACGAACAATTTCCAATTATTGAAAACAATGAATTATATATTACTTGATGTTAAATTTGATATGTTAATTTAAATTTTGTTGTAAAACATAGAACTATTCTCTGAAGAAGTGGCCTACATTGAGTCACGAAACGTCAGAAAGTCTAATTTTTCTACTCATTGGGATATTAAAACTCTATTAATTTACTTATATAGAACTACAGACTGATTCATTAAATTAACAGACAAATCATTAGGAAGAAAGAACATTTTCAAAATAAAATTTGTTTCTCAAATAAAGTTTATACAAGCTTTATTAAAAGTAAAATGTTTTTATCAGTATAGGGTTGTTAAGATTATTGAGTTTTTGATTGAGATCATGAATGGATCAATGCTAGACCAACATTGATTACCTGAAAGCTCTGGATGGCCGTTCCATCCTAGTATGGAACTCCTCACCAGTGCGCATCCACGATCCCGTACATGGGATTCAAACCCAGGATCTTCAGTCTAGTGCGCAAGCACTTAACCTCTAGATCACTGAGTTGGCATCCAATGTTTTTGTATTATTTCGCAATCACCAAATAAATTACAAACGTTTACATTAACATGAAAATGAATATTGCAGAATATCCATTTTTAATATGTAATTATTTCGAAATATGTGCGGTGAGTTGTAGTAGATTCTGGTCATTGTTTAGTTATTTTAAATGTGAAATAACAAGCAGCGAAATGAGTAAGTTATCGAGCTATATCAAGAGGTTATTTGCATCAGAGACTAGGTTGATAATCTAATTGTTAGGTCTCTTTTTTAATCCGAACTCAAAAATGAACTACATTTCTCGCTTATATTTTCATGGTTGAGCGTGTCAGCTGTTCAGTTCTTAGTCAGCTCGCCAACTGAAATTGATCTGTAACGAGTACCACCACGAAAATAAATTTATCACTTCATAAATTTCCTAGTGATGAGATTTTCGTTTTAAAATTTCAATTTATTTAAATTGTTTACTCATTTTATAGTTCAAACACATGTGAATTCAAATTAGATCGAAAAAGATTTTGACCTACACAAATAATTGAAATTCATTTTGTTTTAACTAACTTCTTTTTATATTTCGATTTAAACAATTATGGTTATTGATAATTTGCCCCAAAATGCCCTGTTACGGCCGAGAGTGGAGAGAGCCCGCTCTCCCTCTCGAACTGCTCTCACACGGCCACGCGTATACAGCCTCTGCCATGGAAGTCCTACTCACTGCCTTCTCGTGCCACGGGTGTTATTTACGAAACTGAGAGGATGAAAAGCGAATGTCCGGCGCTTTAACCGGGTTGGTAGACACGAAAAGTCCGCCTAGAGGAGATGGAAAACCCTGATTCCAAACCAACGGTGCACATAGGCTCCAGGATCCTGAAGGAACAAATGGTGTATAAATCAATCGTTGATCACCCGCTTCCATGGGACTGCATCTCCTCGCGGTGCTCCACTGCCTTATGGATCAGACATCGAGGTGGAAGGCTCCGAGTGTGGCCCCTTAAGAAAACCACCTGCTTCAGTTTGGGTATCTGAGCAGTATCACATCCGTCACACAAATCAAATGAGATTTGTGTGGCGCATATATATCTGGTGACCCTTTGTACCAATTTTTATGTGCTTAAATAAAACTTAAATAAGAAAATTGATAATTTCATTTAAAGATGTTTATTATTTCTTTATTTTATATACAATTGTTCAATTCCTTTTTTACTTTATATTATTTAAAGGTGTTTATGTATGTTGCATAATTCACGTCTATATCAGTTCAGTTCACCTTTCTCTAATTCATTACAAAAAGAATTTCTTACATCATTTAAGGTAGACTATTATAAATTAATAATGGAATGTTGTATGTTACACGTTGTACTTTTGTAGTTAATTGTTGTAAAGTTGATCGTTGTATTTTTCTTTCAAAAAATCGGATAAGTTAATCGTTAGAAAATAATTAAACTTTCAATCAAAATGGACACTACTCTTCGGTTTGTCTTGTATTTAATACACAAATGTAAGGCTGACACTATTGTAAACTATGGCTGCTTTTTTTCTAGCTTACACTTTTTCACTTAACAAAACTTTATTGCAATCATCAACCATTACTGAATAATTAAAGCTACACGTTGTATCACTGAGTAGAGAATAAATACAATTCAGTGAAGTTTTCTTTACAATGAGATCATCTGCTAAACCTGTACTGTTGTGTTTATAGTGTTGAACAATAGTCTTTCAATTTTTTGACACGTAAATTTTCATAATATTCTTTAACTTCTGGACTATTACTTGGTCGTCTTTTGATAATTAAAACCACTAAATACTTTGTGATATAGTCCAACTCTATTCTTTTTCAGTTTTATGTATTTATTACATACTTACCTACTTACTTGGACATGTTCCTTCTCTTCAGTAATGGGCTGTTAATTAAAGATCTCGAACAAACACTAGCCTGAGTTGTATGGCTCCAATTGCCGGAGTCATGTTTTGTTCTATTTGCTCCTCTTCTTTCTCCATTGAGAGTTCGAAGTAAGAGCTTGCTTTGTGAAGTAGTGGGATCGTTCCCGTAAAATTTGTTTTATCATCCCACAGAGTCATTTACTAGCTTCTCAGTCACTGGTAGCTGGTTTGTTCTCTGCAAGAGTAGATTTTTCCTGATGAACTCTGCTCAATGAATCTGGGTTATCTTGCATAAATAGTTGTTTATAAATAAGTGTATCTTTTAGATGATGGTTGTGGTAATTTCGCATTTTTAGCCAAACACAACAAAACCGTTTTCATTTTAGTATTGAGAATTCTGATTTTCGTTTTGAATGCCAGTTTTCTCGAATTCTAGGTGTTCTATAGTTGTGGGAATGCTTTGTTTGTTTCATCAGTTTATGCCTTCACATCTGCGTCATATCCTCTTCCTTTATCAATGATACAGCCTACTTACTGGAAGGCTTCCAACTCATATATTCATCAAATCACCAAAGACACTAATGTTTAACTTTAGTAAATGATATCTTTGAAAGGAAAATTCTTATCTCTGAATTCCAAATATTCCTTATATACTGTATAAATTTAAGAAAAATTATGATGCAAAACAATAAAGTTTTTCGGAGGGTGGGGATAGGAAATATTATTATAAAATCCATAATTTTATACACTAAAAATTAAACCAAATGAAGAATGTTACTCTTACTTATAATGTAATGAAAAAATATTATTACAATTTGAACTAAATAAAAACTAAATTTACTTGATATTGTTTGTTTGAATCTTCCAATTGATATCTAGGACTGCAATTGATCAGTCTCTTATTGGCATATGTGCATACAGTGCGTAATGCCTCGGTATAGCCTTAATTCACAAGCATTATAAGCAAAGATTCAAACAAACAACACCATGTGAATTTAAACTTCACCACATTGCACAAGCAAGTGGCTATCAGGACTCAGTAGATGAGTGGATAACGCGATGGCGTTTGAAGCGAAAGGTACTGGGTTCGAGTCCCAGAGTGAACATCAACTCTGTGATGCAGGTACATCTAGCTGACGAGTCCGAAATAGGACGAAATGCACGTTCTGGATTGTACTGCTAGCCACTATCCATCTTTGATCATAAATAAAAACTAGCTTTAAGACTGATAGCCATACATAAAATTATACATTGAATAGCTGGCACTAATCAAAATTTTAGTTACAAATGATATTTTCCAATAAATAATTATATGCTCAAAAGTTGTTCATGACAATCTAGTTTAAAAGTGGTTCATGCTTCTTTCATTTACCTAAAACATCTATTTGCAAATTTCCTTTTATTAAACATTTGAGAAAAAGTGTCATAATAATAACAATAATAATTCAACATTTGCGCTAATGGTACACTTATGTTTTCTTTAATTAATTTACGCTTTTTCATTAGCGAAATACAAATTTGTACAGATTACACATCATGAATATCATCATATTAATATCTGTTAAGAATTAATATACATGCTTTGTATTTATACAACTAAAATTTTCTAGTAAACATGAATGGTGGCAAGTAGTGAAAAGCAGGACGCTAATTTCATCCTGTTTGGCACACATCAGCTGGATGTGCCTGCATCCCAAAGTTGATGTTCACTTTTGAGACCCCGACCCAGTACTGTTAGCTAAGTGGATAATACAATGGAGTTTGAAGCGAGCGGTACTGTGTTCGAGTCTCAGGGTGAACATCAACTCTGAGATCCAGGTACATCTAGCTGACAAGTCCCAAATAAAACGAAACCCGCGACCTGGATTCCTCTGCTAGCCACCATCCATCTTTACTTATAATGCTTGTGACTTAAGGCAATATCGAGGCAATTAGCAAAGGATGCACATATGCCAATATGAGATGAATCAATTGTAATCTTAAACATCAATGAGAAGAATAATACAACCAATACAACTATGTATTAAATAGTTCATTTTTTCTTTAAGACTAAATAACGCTAGTAATACCAGCAGTAACATATTATCTAACTATAAGCGATTTTGTTTCGTGAGACAGCATTTCGAGTATCAAACCAGTATCAGTTATTATACTAAGAATACGTTTTGTCATTCCAACCACTGAACAGATTATATACCTTGTTTATTTTATTTCACAGTTTATTGTTGTGAAATTAACTACTGTTGTCTTCGTATTTTATGTGCTCCAAATAAAATTTTTTTCTTAAAAAATTTATTTCGTTCAAATTTTTCGACTTTTTTTTAGAAATTTGTTCTTGCACGTTATGAAAAACACAAAACAACTGTTATGGGAAAAACTGATGTAAGTTATGAAATAGATGTGTAGATTTCGTTGTAATACCTATTGTTAGATGTTGGTTTCGCTAATATACTGAGTAATACAGCATCTTCATCTCTAAGAGCAAACACTTACTACTTTTAAAACATGTAAATTTCACATTTTTCGCCAGCAAGCATGGTTGAAAAAGGATATAAAATCTAAATTACTGTATGTGATCTGATCTTTTGTCAGTTTTTTTATGGATGGTATCCTGACCTGATCAAAAAATAATGTCTCCAGCATTTTCATGCATAGTTCTATTTTATCACTACCATCATATCTCAACCTAGTGCACGCAATGTCGAGTTACCTAGATGAGTGATCGATAGGATTTGATGTGCACTAAGAAGGACTTAACATACATGACACTGATCACCACACATTGATCGATCAATTGTAAATATCGGTAAATTTGTCACATTAATAAAGTGGCCAAAAAGCTTCAAGTAGAATTATTTTCTATTATTTTTTTTACTAAATTTAAGGTAATCATCAATTAAATTTATTTAAAAAATAAAGAAAGAAGGTTTCTACAGAAAGTTATTTTACTTTGACAAATGTAAATAAATAGTATTTCAAGAATTTTGCCGAGAGAATAGGTTATCGTTAGGATTCTATATGTTTACACTGTAGTTGTGTTTGTGTTTGTAATTAGATCTGATACAGACCTGATACACTAATGTATATTTATGAGTAGTATTTGTGAATGTAGGATTTGAAAATTAAAATGACAACTGAGGTCCAATAATTCAAATGTTAACGAATTATTTCTTATTGTGTAGAATCACCACCTAGTTGATTTTGAAGATAATAGATAATCGGTAGAAGCTATTAATGCACTGTCACAGTTAATGTATATTTTATCCTGACAAGGTTGTGTACAGTATATATAGTGCTCCATTCAATTAACATAATGTAGTGAACAAGAACACGAATGTGCGCCGATCGAATGTACTTAGGCGCGAAATTACAGAACATCTTTAAAATCTGATTACCATACTGTAAACAGTTAATTTGCAAACTATCAACCGATTGTTTCAATCTTGACTGTTAATTCTGCAAATATCAGACCATGGTCTCTGATTTCATTATTCATACATTTTCATAAAAAAATTGCATTCCGTTCCCGTTCTTCCCTTATCGATCTTCTGCTGAAATACATTCTATGCCTGACCATCATCATATACTACTTATGTGGATATAAGTAGCCCACACCACAATAATACCTAGTACTTCATATTTACACTCGTTTGATCGATTTTTCTTAACAAGTAATTCAAAAGATTATTCTGAAATAGACTTAAATGTAGATATAACAGTTTATCATTTAAAATAATTTAACAAACAAGACAATATACAATTGCCTAACAATCACCAATTACTATAGAATGAATTCTGTTATTATCTCTATCAAATTAATTGACTATTTTGATAAAAATATTATGGCAACTCATGTTTCTACTAAGATGAATCACTTTCATTTTTGTTTCAACTAGAAGTCGGAGTTGATACATTTAGAAATATCTCAATTAATATTATTGATTAAATTATTGATTATCGATTTGGAAAAATGTTGTGAAGTTTATTCACCAATTATTAAAAAGTAAGAATAGTTTTATATATAAAACTAATTAACCAGTATATGAAGATATATTTGTCTATTATGATTTCTGTTATATCCCGTGGAGATTTATGAATGGTAACATTGAGGACTATTTATGGACCAATGTGATATATATATTTCCTATTGTTAAGTAGTTAAACTATTCATATTCGTTTCCATCTTATTATAAGCTTTAGTTTGACCTATAGATTATTATTATACGATTTACCACTTCTGAGTTATCCCTAGTCCATTAATTACTGTTTCCCCTATTCATAGCCACATTTGGCCAAATCTTGTACAAATGTTATTTTCCATTTTGTGGTACGATGTGGTCAGTTTGTTTGGTATATAAACCAAGTATGTTTGAGAATTATGATTCATCTTGCAGAGTCTGTTATTGATGTTCTCGACTTAACTGGCTGGGCTAGGCAGAAAGCAGGATTGATAAGTACTCAAGATTGTTCATACGGCTTTTGTGTATTATTGATCCGATCGATAAAACACTGTTATCTCAGTTGAGGGAATCAGCACATTCATATATATCAACTGGGCATACAAGCGATCGATATAACAATTTCGTAATATATTCACTGGTAGTAATAATAGTATCCATCATGGATGATCTATTCCATTCTTCGATAATGAATATACGAATATAATTGTTATAAACTACTGTTCATTATAAATGACAGAATAATGCAATTTAGTTTCATTTGACTGCTTATTTATGTTAATAATAGTGTTATTAGTAGTATTGTTATTAACTTATTATATAATAATAATACTAATTGTATTCCGTCTTGGTTCTTATATACAATAGAAAAGAAAACCTAAACAGTTTTATACATATATATTATATAATTAGTATGGTTATAGTTGTATTGTTTTCTGTGCTATAGGTTACTTTTTTGTTTAAAACAAATAATAGATTTTATAATTGAATGACTTGTGAATTTAAGGTCATAATGAATAAAAAAGAAATAATATTACAACTGAATAAGTTATTATTCACTTCAATATATATATATGTATTGAAAGGAGCATTTCTAACATTATGAACTTATAAGAATATATGTAGAATAGAATAAAAAAAGATCCATTTGGTTTAAAAAAGAATTAAAGTACAAGTGTAAATACAAAACTACGTGATGATTCTAATTTAAATGAGACTTTGTAATTTTTTTACGAAGAATAATTTTTTTTAAAAAGTACTATCATTATTAATAGTAGTTATGGTGGATATTAAAGGAAAAAAACTCTTTGATCTGTTTCCATCAATATGACAGTCTTTAGGTGGTTATCTAACTTAGCCCATGTGGGTGATTTTGATGGAGCTTTGTTCTCTGAGCTGGTTGCTTTGGTCGTGGAGCTTTCATCGTCCTTCTGAACGACATTATCAGCACAAACTTTCGGTAGAAGTGAAGTGTTCGAATTTCTCCACATGTAGTTCACAGCTTGTCCTGTACACCTCGATGTCGATTGGTTCTTGTTGACCTTAAATCTATCATTGTTTATTTCTTTGTTTTGGTTGTATCTCCCATTGGTTTGATTTTCGTTCCTATGTTTCTGCATAATTTTCTTGATTGATTGATTTCAATGTGCATGTTTATTGCTGATTGACTTGAGTGCCAAGCTTCCTAAAATTCTCTGATGTGCTTGGAATTGCCTCTATCCAAAATCTCCACATTTTTCCATTCGAGTGTGTGTCCGTAGTTGTCCAGGTGTATTGATACGAGCGAAGATATGTCGTGGCGTTTGACTGCTAATTGATGTTCATGCAGGCGAAGATGAACCCAAGTTTATTATGAATAGCGCAAAATAATGTTGGTCAGCATATGTTAAACTCAACATAATTTCTTTGACCTAAGAAAAGTCTATTGTTTCACTAACTTATCCGCACTTTATTCAGTTTTCATTAGAAAACTAAGAATTTTCGATAATCAGTATTGTAGTGAACAAAATATCAAGTCAACAACTCTATTGTAGATTTGATAGTAAACCATTAATCATAATTTCTTAAATTATTGTTTTTTTAACAATCTAAATGCATAACAGCTAAGCTAAAAACTTTATTTCATGTGAATATCGTCCAAATTAACCGAAGTTTCTTCGTATTTTTTTCTAACTTCATGAACGCATATTAGCACATTTCACCTTATCTGAAAGTAAACAATTATATTTAATACATTTTGATCTTTTAAATGTAAATTTTGACAAAATAACAACAGATGGTTAACATAGTAAACATGTCTCTTAACTTAAGAGCTCTTGAAATATTATTTTGAGATTTTATCATGTTTATAACATATTAAGAAAACTTGTTATCAGTGACCAACAGAAATTTAATGCAGCTGTTTGAATTCATGCATTTCTCACTTCATTGTATAATATGGGTAAACAGTTGTCTCGATAACTATAAAACGTCGAATTGAGCAGATTTAATGATTATCATAGGATATCACAGACATATCTTCATCAGATAACAGTTGAATACACTGTCAGTGGAGAGCTGCTTTGTCCTAATACGAGACTCTCCGTTTGTATGTATCCACAAGCCTACCAGATATCTAACCCGGGATCTTTAAGTATCGCAGTAAGTACCTAATGTGTGAACCATTTGAGGCTAGCTCTTTAGGAGCTAGCCTCAATATCTTAAGATGATGGGCATCTGAATCCGGAGATTTCCAATAGCAGGAAGAAATAGCTAAGATTTTCTGGTTCTCAGTGATTGTCTAGCTAAGGTCAATCCCTGATGGCAACTATAAGGTATAATGATTGACATTTTTCTGGCACTACAATGTAATTAATGTAAATGATACTGAACTTTTTGGAACTTCATCCACTATGCTTGTTTGTAAAATTTGACGTGAAGAATGTGTCTTTTTCTTTGATTAATCTCATTTGTGATCTACAGTAAATGATAAAAATCATAACCGTGCACATGAATAATGGCTTTTTTTAAAAAACGTTTTCTCAATTAAAAAAAATAATCTGTTTATACTTCAGTCAGTTCAATGTAAAATTAAGTTTTTATAAAACCGATACTTTATTTAGAGAAAATAATGAAATACTCTGGTTGGATCAACATTTTTACTTCTTCTTTGATTACAGGTATCTGGATTTGGATCCTTTTATAAATATGTACAAATTTTATGCGAATTCTGTGAGTTATTTAAGCAATCTTAGATATTTTAGTCATTTTTAGCATCATAATGTTGCTGATGTAATAATGATCTTTTCCTTTTAATAGTGTGGGTTTATTCAAGCTTGAAAATGAATATTTTTTGAAGTTTCAGGGACGATTTGAGTTTTTCGAATGTCAAAGCCTTTTCAACAAGAACATAAATATCTTACTTGAAGATCGTAGTACCTCAGCTAATAATGCAAGTCCAAGTGCCAACAGCTGTACCGGGATGCGGGGACATTTCACCCAATAAGTATGAAGTAGGACGAAAGGCGTTTCCTAAATTACACAACTATGACGATATATTTATCCTTAGTGATTTAGTATGTTATTTCTGAATCATATTTTAATAAGAATTGAGCAAGGTGAATCTCCTAGCTGAGTTATCAATAGAATGAATGTTGAATATATATGAGTAGTTATTTGATTACCCACCAGCATCTCACCGAGTATGATTTTTTAGGTAGAAAACAGTGAATGAGAAATAAACTGTTCTCATATTGCGTTTATCACCTAGATTTACATATTTCTGCACAGTAATAACAAGTTTTGGCCTTATGGAAACCCTATAGACGGAATGGTTATAAAATACCATTTCTGAAGTCTTTCCATCTAAAAGAATGTGTTCAAGTATTACAGTCTATAAGATTTCCAAACCATTTAAGAAATCAATTTACCATTTTCCCTTATTTATCACTCATATCTCTATCACATTTTAGCTACATCATGATTACATACAAATCAATATTCTACAAAATTTAGTACTACCAATAATAAATCAAGAATTGGAAACTAAATCTTTGTTGTCAACTGGGAAACAATGTTTAACAAAATCAATAGAATTGAAATCATTATTTGTTCTTTATTTATTACTTAAAAAGTTTGAAAATATGTTCGACATCAAAATAAAATCTAAGTAAGTTCATTTAGTATAATTAATTGTTAATTATCATTTCATATCAAAATTATTTAACAATGAAATCATTTACCGTAAACTGTAATTGACACTGAAGATAATTAGCAGAGGAAAACGATCTCTGCTTATAAGGCTTATGACCTAAGGCAATATCGAAGCACATATGCGGATAAGAAACTGATCGATTGCTATTCTAAACGTCAATGGTAAAATTCAAATTACTCATTCAATGAAACAAACTTCACCTCGTAGTATAAGCTGGTGGCCATCTGGATTCAGTACCTCATTGAACAACGTGATGGCGTTTTAAGCGAACGGTACTGAGTTCGTTTCCTGCAATGAATATCAACTCTGGGATGCAGGTACATCCAGCTGACGAGTTCCAAATGGGACGAAACGCGTGTCTTGGATTCTATAGTTTGCCACCATCCATCTTTGCCTGAAACAATTCTGTTTCCATGAAATATTGTTTTTAAAATTTTCGTTTTTCATCAGTAAAATGTTTTATTTTTGTTTCAACTATATCCACCTAATGACTTCTTTGATAATTCATGTATATTGTTTACTTTTAATTTGACCTTTAGCGTTCAGCTGATTATATAAAATGATAAAATACAAACAATTGATGATTGCATAGTTTTATGATCTGATTAAATTTCTTATAAATCAATCGGATATATGTACATCACAGTTTTTATATTCTTCTTATTGTCGTGTTAATTTCTAGGAAAAAACAACAACAATTAGATCCAATTTCATCTGCCATATACAATTAGTTGTTCTATTTATCTAATGTTTACTGAAAGAGAAAATTGTCTTTGTAACTTAACTCCAACAGTAGTAATAATAATAATAACTTTCTTTTATTCAACTGTTTATCAGTCAATTTAAAAACTATCATGGTTAATAAACTTTTTCTTGTCATCTGTTTACCATAAGGATCTTTTCTGTTTTGAAAATCAAATTGTCCATTAAATAGAATATGGAAAATACTAGTTAACTATTAATTATTAACTACTAGTCATTATTTATTTAATTTATTTAGTGAACCAAAGAAATTAACTGATTTCGATTGGTATACATGGTTTCGACCAGTTATTTCATATTGGATACAACAATGTAATTTTCAATTGTTATCTAATATGGATAGGGATATACAAAATGATCAGGTTAGTTAATATATATCAAAGTATTTGAAATATAACATGAAAATTAAATGATTTTATTGATGTGAATACATTTAATGGTTGTTTTTGAATGAAACAACTTATGTCATAACATTATAGCAACTCTTCTACAGTTAAGTTTGTTTACGGTCAATTTTGTCGAGCCCTTCACTTAACTTGCTTAACAGACAGTATTATTTGAACAGTAACGATTTGTCTATTTCTTTGTATTATTACGATCACTATCATGTCTGTATAAACGTGTACACTTGATCATATGTGACGGTCTACTCACATATTTCTTACTCTACCTTGAATGTTAATCACTTAAATACCTCTTGATATATGCTTGAATGGTAATAATTGCTTTTCCTTTGCCTCACCAAGCTTAGCCTTTACCTTACCTATTTGGGTCTTGATTAGAGTTGACTGTATATCTGTCTCTGTATTCACTCGCTCACACACATTGACCTTTCTGCTGTAATTCGCCCTATGTATTTGTAATTTTTTATCTGTGCTGTTCAACAATAAACTGTAGTCGCCGCTTATCATTGTCTTCTGAACTCTTATACCGTTGGAATTTATGTGATAACTGTTGCCAAAGTGATTGTCTTTATAGTATCAAGGCATACTGATAGGCAGAATAGATTGTCATTGAATTATAACCGAATTCTATTTGTAACATAGTCATAGAAAATTCTGTTTTTACTCAGAATTTAATTAACTCGAAAACATTGAGTGTTATAAATGCTTGGTTATTGATAAACTAAGGCCATAGTTCTCAGCTTTAGAAAATTTTGCGAAATATTTTGTTTAATTGCATTAATTACGATTAATATCGTTATGTATCAGTTAAATGATTATTTTCTGCACGGATATAAACATCAAACAAACTGAAATATAAAACACCATCAACTATCAACTGAAGACAATCTACGGCTGAAAAAAAACATTACCAATACGTGTGAACAAATTACTACTAGGCTGCCTAGTAATTGTGGATGTCATTTGGTGATAACCCCTCCTATTACACGCTGACTTGATTTAAAAACTATCCGGGATCCCAAGTCAACAGTCTCATCTTATTTCTAGATGTCACCGTAATGCAGTCTTATGCTTATAGGGAAAGAAACATTTGATGAACTGAGTAACTGAACAAGTAAATTATAAATTACATGATTTTTTAGGCAACATGGTTGTGGGTATAATTTTCACCTTATATAGTAAACCTAAACAATACTGATAGTTAAAATCACTGACCAATCCACGATAATGTGTATAAAGAAACTAAATAAATGGTATACATTTGAAATAGAAAACAAGATCAGGATAAAAACTTTTGTTACATCAAAGGTTAATGGGACCATAGCATAGGGGAAAGCAAAAATATAAGACAAAATTTTGAAAAATTTTGCAAAAGCAAAAATAGTTGATGGAAAGCTTTTCACTGACTCATTTACTTTTTACAGTACAACAAGTGAACATTTACAAAATAATTTGAATAAGTCATTGTATCCCACTAAACCACCTGTATGGTTAACATATACGTTATGTGCATATAATTTCAGTAGTCATTATTCATTTTAAAAAGTTTAACAATTTACATAACCAAATGTTTGGATAGTTGTTATCAGTATTATGATCATCAATACAGAATATATGATAACCAGTTCCAAACAAATAGTTATGTTAAACTTATCTTTTTAGTCATACAAAACTGAAATATAATTCTTTTAATTTTTTTTTCATTACAGAAATTATTCATTCGTATAAGTTTTAATCCCTCACTTGTTGATGTTAAGGATTTGATTTGAATCAACTTTTTTTCTTGGTTAATGTACACTCTGAGCGGATTGCGTCATTATAAGCATTTTGTTGTAAGTTTTTAAGGGAAATCGAATAATCGGAAGGGGTTTTTTGTGGAGATTTAGTATTTACATAGTTGAAAGCATAAGTCGATTGAAGCTAGACCACCAAGGAAAACATGAAAACACTGGGCGGCCGTTTCGTCCTATTGTGAGACTCCGC
>NC_031502.1:38351745-38354542 GCF_000237925.1 Schistosoma mansoni
TAGATTCAAACCCAGGACTATCGGTTAAGTGCTTTGGCGCGATACTGGTAGGTCCTGGGTTCGAATCTAGCGAGGCGAGGTTGTGGGTGTGCACTGCTGCGGAGTCTCACAATAGGACGAAACGGCCGTCCAGTGCTTCCAGGTTTTATATAAGTGACATATAAGTGACACAAAATAATAATAATAAACCTTCTGATATTGTAAGGGTGCTATAGATAAAAGGTTCCATCATAGTATATATCATGCATTCAATGTTAATTATCTCTAGGCATAATGAAAAAAATATTGTTAAACTATTTTTATAGGATATGAAATAAGAGGTCGAAGAACCTTGCTTCACAAGATCTGATGAATGATTTTTACTTATAAAGACAGTCATTTGAGAGAATTTGTGCGTTATATAATTAGCAAACATAAATCAAATAAACATTACAAATTTTGATATTAATGAACAGATAGTTCCTTCTGTTTACGATTTCTGTATACATTTCACCAATAAAAGTTTATGTTTATACAAAGCATTCAATTAAGTATAGAATTCAGCAACAGAACTATTCTCTAATTAATCATGACATAAATCTGTTCTGTTAGTGATATGTATAGCTAACGTAAACCTATTGTTAGTTAAAAGATTAAAATATGAATCATATTTAAGTAACTTAAGTCTATCATATCACAAAACTTAATTCCAAAAATTAAGATTTTCTTGAAATTGGGGTGTTTTAAACAAAATTATAAAAACTAAAATAAAACAATATAATACAACTTTACTTTAAAATGATGTATTATTCTCATTTAACTAATGAATAAGATAAAGAGAAATTATATAAAAAGAGATCACTTTTGGATGACATAAAACTAATATCATAGGACAAACTCAATCATCTTACTGCGGTGTGTGTTACTGATATCCACATAAGTAGTATATGGTCGGGCATTGAATGTATTTTAGTAGAAGATCGATAAGGAGAGAACGGAAACGGCACGCAGTTGGTACAGAAAAGCATGAACAATTATAATCGGAGACTATGAACTGATATTTGCAGAAGAAACAATCAAATTGAGACAATTGATCGTTATTTTACAAATTAACTGTTTACTATATGGTTCTCATATTTTAATGAGATATTCTGTAATGTTGTGCAGAAATACATTCAATTGTCGCTACTCATGTTCTTGTTCACTAAATTACATGCAAATTATTATTCAAATAGTTTTTCTCACTTGGGTATACGAAAATGTCCTTTTCCTTAACATTATAAACAATTTGTTTGTTTTTCTCTGTAATGTTCCATCAAAATTCTATTCGCATAAATATTCAGAAACCATTCACAAAGTGTCCATTTATCAACTGTTTTACAATAAGTGTATACTAAATGTAATAATTAATTTTCCCAACTAGTTTTCAGCACAAAGTCTTACCACTTCCTTACTTACTTACACCTGATACCCCTCGTGGAAGAGCATAGGCCGCACACCACCATTCTTCATCCAACCTTGTCCTCGGCAATCCTTTCCAGTTCTTTCCAGTTAACATTGATCCTTTTCATATCTGCTCCTATTTCCCTACGTAATGTGTTCTTTGGCCTTCCACTTTTCCGCTTCCCTTCCGTATTCCAAGTTAGCGATTGCCTTGTGATGCAGTCTGGTGATTTCTTCAATGTATGTCCGATTCACTTCCAACGTCTTTTCCTAATTTCCTTTTCAGCTGGAATCTGGTTTGTCCTCTCCCATAAAACGCTGTTGCTGATAGTATCCGGCCAATGGATGTTGAGTACTTTGTGTAAACAACTGTTTATAAATACTTGTACCTTCTTGACGATGGATGTGGTAGTTGTCCGTGTTTCAGCTTCGTAGGGTGAGACTGTCTTGACGTTCGTATTGAAGTTTCTCACTTTGAAGTTAGTTGACAGTTGTTTTGAGTTCCATATGTTTCAAATGTCCTTGCTTTGCCAATTCTCTCGTTTACATCTGCATCAGATCCTCCTTGTTCATCAATGATGCTTCTCAGGTGCGTGAATGTTTCCATATCTTCCAGAATTTCGCCGTCAAGTGTGATTGTTTTGGTGTTCTCCGTGTTGTATTTGAGAACCTTGCTTTTTCCTTTGTGTATGTTGAGGCCTATTGATGCAGAGGCAATGTCTTACCACAGAAATAAGAAACTCTAAATATTGAATTCGATCTTTTAAAAAAAAGACATTAAACAATTATCATTCTGATAACAACTATTATCCAAATTAGTTTAATACCATAGTAATTAGATTTGTATCCTAGAATTTTATATTTTTTTCTGTTTTTGAAAATGAAATTACTGAGCACTTTTTTTGTTAAATATTGTAATTATATTCAACTGATAAAACCATATCTATTATATTAACAAAATATTTTAAAAGAACTTCAAGTCATTTAATATATACACATGTATAATTCCTTTTTGTAATGAACACATATAGCTTTATATATATATATATATATTGGGATAAGGTGGTAGTTGGAGGTGGTCAACAGGAAACCCTGGACCCGGGTTTCGTGCTACTTGGCACTCGTCAGCAAGGTGTACCTGAAATCCTGAGGGAACTGATGCTCCCTGGCGGATTCGATCCCGTGTCACTCAGCTTCACAGCCAGAGACGTTACCACTGAGCTATTCGGGCCGCGACCGACCTCCTGTACGACTGAGATGTAATCACAATTGATTGATCACTGGTTGGTGATCAATGTCATGTGTGTAAATTCCTTCTTAGTGCTGATCGAATGCTATCGATCAAGTTGCAATGTGGCCACCAGTCTAGGTGGCT
>NC_031502.1:38354742-38417014 GCF_000237925.1 Schistosoma mansoni
CAACCAGTGATCAATCAATTGTGATTACATATAGCTTTCATTTAGTTTGATATCAGATGTTGGTTGTTATGGCAAATTAGTTGGTCAGTCACCGTTTTAAAGTCATGCGAATAATGTTGTACTGATATAGAAGATAATAACCTTTTTTTTAAATTTTGCAACATAACAGGAAACAGTTTTTTTTCCCCAAAAGTTTGAAAAACCACTAATTAATTTAAATTGAGTTAAATGAATAACTTTAGAAGAATCAATAATTTATGGTTGTTAGAATATTAAATCTAGAACAAGGAATTTTGATATCATTTACAAAATTATTTGGCTGAATGTCTATTAGATCTTCCAACTCATGACAAGTAATAATAATGATAACGATAAGATACAATGAAAACGTCAACTTACTTCCGGTTTGAATTTGAAACTTAGTTTGCACTTATTGAATTTTCGTTGACCTAGTTTAAACAAATAATTGATCTAAGTCATCTACAACAATAAATGATACATTTAATTGTTCCAGTTATAAATGAACATGGTTGTACGGTGTTTGATATTTAATCTAAGCAAGTGAATACACATATGAAATTGTCATTTTAAAGGACTAATATTTGAACGAAGAATATTCTTTTCGATAAATTCTCTCCAGGTTCTGCAATTATATATCCTATTTAATAATCCGAAACATCACTATTAACCACCTCTATACATGACTCCTCCCTCCTTATTACGTCTTAAAAAATTTTCACACATTTAGTCTTCCACTTGATCGAATTGTAATTGCACTATCATATCTCTCTCACCCTATCTGACGCATATTTATTCTGATCACAGATCTTAAATTTTCACTTAACATATATACAGATTCAAGTTAACATTCTATATGAGTCATATCAACATTAACAATTTTATTCTATGCTTTAAACAATGTACTTTGCCTTGAACCTGTTCATTTCTTTCGGATTATTAATTTGGATATATAATTGTAGAACCTGGTGAGAGTTTATCGAAAAGAATATTTTTCGTTCAAATATTAGTCTGTTAATCTGATGGGGATCTTTAACCAATTAAATTGTCATTTCTTGTTGTATGTAATACCAATATTTGTTATTCCATTTCATTCTACGTAATATAACATTACACTTCTTTGCCTAATCAAATTATTCAATAGTTACGCGATGCAGAATAATTCCTTTCTAATGACAGGCATCATATTTTCAATAAACTAGGGATCCTGTTCAGAGAAAATAAAATATTCTTTACAATGCAATAATTTAGAACATTATCATAATATGATAATTCTTTTTAGAAATATACAATAGTTAATTCGAGTGAACAGAAGTGGATTAGTGTGTGAAACAAGAAGATTGAATAATTTTGATACATTTCTAATATTACATTAGTGGAATACAGATTATTTCTTCTCAAGATAATGGAAAGCGATTTGGTTTAATCTTTGAAGGGATGAGTTTTATGGTTGAAATTATGGACTGATATTATTTAGACAATCACTGGAGATTAGGATTAATCGGATGAGTGTTTGGCCTTCATTCATGGCTTTGCTGTAGGGCTCATCCACCCTATTGAGGTCGAATACACTACCCTACAATGTTCTGTCGTGCGCCTAGTGTTTGAACTACTGAGCTAAGATTCAGTGATTTGTATGTCACACTTTAATGTATTGGTGACTCTGTGTGGTCATACCACGTTGTTACTGGTGTGTAACTGCTCCACATCTGATATAGGTGATCATCAATGGTCACACTTTCTCCGTAAATTGAATGTTGAAACAAGTCACATATCAGCATGTGATTATTATTACCAATCAGTTTTCGTGATAATTGATGAACTTCTTAGTACGCATCAGTGACTGATCTTAGTGAAATGTCATATAAAATTTACGAGACAAGAGGCTCTTGGAAGATAAGGTATAATATTTCCAGTAAGCTATGAATTTAAATAATAGGAAATAAATTAAGTTTCTGTAGTAGATCTATTTAAAATGGAATTAATGGTTGACTTATTCTTAATATTCTACTTGATGTGCATGAGATAATTATTTTTAATGAAAATATGTTAATTGCCTAAATTGAATAACATTAGATAAATACAGATTTTTCTCTCAAAATTCGGTGATTTTTTTTTATCTAATTTCTGTCAGTTAAGTTTTCAAATGATGATCCTTGAATTGATAAGATTGATAATTAAGCCAAAGGATGTGAATAATATCCAACTCTTTCATTGAATAATTATCATTGTACTCCAGAAAACATTTATTTATGGATTTATTTTAAACATATGTTTACTTTGAAATTCAGCTTCTGGGTGACATACGAGATAGTTTCGTATGTTTAGTATGTTTACTAATTGACAAAATGTTTTCATCTTGTTTTTGAGGGATTATAATTTATGTTTTCAGAAATATGATAATAGCTAACATTCACAAGCATTCTAATATCCATTTTATGCTGGTTACCTTCAACTGATATTTACGTGTTCTACAAATAAATCTGTATTTAAAAACCAATCTGTAGTGATGTTACAACAGTATACAATTAATGAATAATTATTAGTAAATTAGCTAATTATAATATCTGAGACCTAGATCGACACAAACAGAAGCAATATTAGAGATTATGAAAACAACTTTAGTGGTACATTTCAAAAAAAAAGAAAAAGAAAAATCATTGAGAATTACCTCATTTATACTCAGCTAGTTAAAGTTCTGTTCTAACTCAAATTGAGTATTCTATTTATTATAACACTTTCAAGATTTGTGTTACATTTGAAAAAACTCATCAAATCCAAAATATTTCAATAATGATAAGTAAAACATCATAAATCAAATTTGACAGATAGAATTGTTATGACAGTTATTATGAATAACTGAATCGAATACATAAATTACTTTGAATATCATAATCTATAATAATTATAATGACAGATTACCTGGTGGTTAACATAATTAACAATTACATTTATTTATTATAATCAGAAAGGGTTTTGTGGAGATTTAGTATGTTTCATAGTTGAAATCATGAGTCAATTGAAGCTAGACCACCATGGAAAACCTGGAAGCACTGGACGACCGTTTCGTCCTATTATGGGGCTCCTCAGCCGTGCGCATCCACGATCCCGCACTCGTGAGATTCGAACCCAGGACCTACCAGTCTCACGCCAGAGCACTTAACCGATAGACCTCTGAGCCGGCATCCAACGGTGTTAATGTCTAACTTCAACTGATCCACGAAGTTGAGCAACTATTCACCATAGTCTTCAGTGAGTTGATATCTCACAACAAACATGGTTTGTTATTTATTATTATTATTTATTATTATTTCCTGAAAATCTTGTTTAGCATAAACAGTCATTTTTGGAAGTCAATTTAATAAACAGATTACTTTAAATTAAGACACAATAAAATATGAGCAAAAGGTTGTTGATATTTATTTTTACATTCAAATATGTTTGGAATTAATGAAATCTACTCGAATCTGATAATGAAGTTTGTAACTATGATATTCTTGATTACTTACGAATTTGATTCTATGATATGTGAAATTCTATAAACAAGAATATTCGAACCTCTTTAGTTCTTATGTTAGTATGTGTTCATTGGTAAACATTTCATTATAATTCTGATTATAAAAGTATTTGAACCACTGTCTTTTTGTATTTAGCCTGCAGTTTCATAAGTAAAGTTTTGGATGCGACTACAATTTATGGACGAACCAATCAGATGGTGGAGAAGATTTGTAACTCATGTGGATGATTTTGATGGAGTTTTGTTCTCTGAGCTAGAGGGTTTGGTTGTGGGGCCTTCGGAATAGGTCTTGCTCACAAACCAACAAAATCCCTCCATTCAATCATATGCAAACCAAAGGATGAAATGGCAAAAGACAAATCAAACATCATCGACAAAATAAATTGCTCCAACTGCGACAAACACTACATCGGACAAAACGGACGCCCTCGTCGTCTTCTCCTGCATGATTATCAATTAGCAGTCAAACGCCATGACATGTCTTCACTTATATCAATGTACGCGGACATACATTCGACTGGAAAAATGTGGAGATTTTGGATAGAGGCAATTCCAAAAACACCAGAGAATTTTTAGAAGCTTGGTACTCAGGTCAATCAGCAATAAACAAGCACATTGAAATCAATCTAATTTATCGACCAATCAGGAACACTTTACTTCTACTCTCAGTTTGTACTGATGATGTCGTTCAGAAGGACGATGAAAGCTCCATCAAGCTCAGAGAACAAATCCCCATCAAAAACGAACCAATCAGATTTCGGATAACACGTCCTGAATTTTGACGTGAAATTCACTCACGTATTCGGCTAAATAGCACTTTGTCACTTTAGCTGATGCTGGTTCGTGATGAAAACCCTAAATCTAATTCCTAACCCTAACTATCAACTTTAGATCGTAAGCCATATTCTTCATACTGGTTTATGACCCTCATTTTACTCTAGTTAGTAAGTAGACATTCTCAAGGTCACCAAGGCATCGCTCAAAGGTCGTACATAAATTATAGCCTCATCAAGTTTTGAATAAGCTCTTTATTGAACCTCGCTTGTACTGAACTAAACAGGATCTATGAAAACTGAGATGCTATCCTAATAATGTAGACTTTTTATGAATAGAACGTTTGATTTAATTACTATGTTACTACTGAAGAAGGAAAGCTTTTTATTTATATGAAAGGCTAGTTTGCTTTTGAAGTGGATTGCTTCTCTTTGATAGATGGTGTACGCCTTGAACTTTGTTATTTAATACAATGATCTCATTCATGGCTACAAGACTGGATAACGTTTAGTTGTTTGGTAGGAGAACATAATCAACAAACTTCTTACTCCACTGCCAAATATTTAGTTGAGATAAATCATAGGGCCGATATCAATTCATTTTTTGATGTGTTATAATGAAGTATTCAGAGGAGATTGTTAAAGGTTTATTGAAGCTTTAGTCATGGAAATTTTATAACCAACTCTATTTAAAAACTATTTGTTATCACTTTCAACTTAATCTGGGAATATTGATTTCTTATCTAGACTAGTGTGATCCATATTTTTTCCTAATCTTTTTGTCTTTATTATCTTCCCATTTGTCTAGTTTGACCCTTTAGTTTTATATATACATTACTTAAGAAGTCGATGTGTGATAAGATTTGTTCGATATGTGTCGTACTAACATATCACATACTTCTGATAAAATTTGTCTTGCCATTGTATTGTCTTAGTTTATGATTAATTTATTTGCAAGATTTTGAATCTTCTAGATGTTGATGTTAATGATTCCAATTGATTAGTCTCCTTCGCAATATAAGCATCCTAAGAGGACTGTTTCGAAACTGCCATTGAGTCAGCAGATCGAGTAATCCTAATCCTTCCCGAATAAATATATAAGTTTGTCGTAATATTATATTCTAAGACTGAGTATTTATTCTTATTGTTCACTGTCAAAAGCTAGAATCAGGTGCTCCCCTTCAACTACTTTATCCAGATATTTTCATTTTGATTCGACCAGTCTGTTAAGGTAACTAACAATTTTAGCCTATATGCATAGACTCTGTTTCTTTAATAATAAAGAGATCTTTATTGATTTTCTTGTACATAACATTATTTCGAGGATGTGTAATTTCTATTTGCATTAAAATACACGTTTGGATATATCAAATATTGTTTATCACATTACCAATGAATCACGGAAGAAGTATACTTTCATGTAATTATCCAGCTAAAGTTAAATGTTTTGTTCACGCTAGAGCAGCCACTCAATCATACGATATAACAGGCTGATATTCTTAAAATGAATTGACTATTTTTATCGAAGTAGATGATGTTATTTGCCAAAATTAATTTGCAACATTTGCTGTCATCTTATGAATATTATTACGTGATTGACATGGAGAGAAATGTTTTACATAACTTATCATATTTATTATTTGTAGTTTTAAACAACTTGTAGTCTCAGTGAAATACTCTTATTTGTTAAGCATCACTACTTTTAAAATGTACATAGTTTGTTCCTAATAAAGATAATTAGATAATGTGAATAATAACAATTGGAACTTAAGCCAGGTTTTTTCTTTACGTAGCTGTGTCATTCAATAGTAACTGAGAATAATTATCATGTTTAATCCTTTGAAAGTATTTTACTAACATTTATCGATTATGATGCGATCAAATTATTGTTGCGTAAGAAATATTAACTAAGACGAGTTTTTTTTAATGACATAGTCTATTAATCTGAATGAAAATAATTGGTTTATTATAAATAGATAGGTGAAATTTTATAGTTGAAATCATAAATCAATCGAAGCTAGACCACCATGGAAAACCTGGAAGCACTGGATGGTCGTTTCGTCCCATAGTGGGACTCATGATTTCAACTATAAAATTACTGAAATCTCCACATCCAAACAGTAAAAGAAATACACTTTAACTTATATACTCCTTAGAGCATTATCATTCAGACATTTGAAAACTTTATATGTTTCACATTTCCCACTTATTATTCACTGAAGTTATACATTGTCTTGTTTATCTTAACAGGTTGATGAAATATATATATATATATATATATCGAAAAATTGTGTTTGATTCTGTCATTTTTATTTGACAAGTTTTCAAACTTACTGCAGTAACAACAGGTAGAATAAATGAAATATTTGGCTTTATGTAAGACAATATGCCGAAGGATTACAAATTCCTATTTTGAAAATATTCATTAATAGGAATTTTATCACTAACCTAAAGTTTACATCTCATTTTATTTACTGTTCTACATAAATTTAATATCATCACATAGTAATATGATTTATTTTTTGAAAAGAATTTTATCATCCTATACCTAATGAATATATAATACTAAATACGTTTTACAATGCTTATTGCATATTTTTAGAACAATCTAGATAGTGAGAACAATAACGGGTTGAATTCACATGCGTATAGCATACAATTCTCTTGAACCTAGCATACATCAATACCGTCATGAATTATCCCATAGCTTTTGGCAAATCAGGCAACCTGAAAGTCACGAGAATACCATCAGGGCATACAACAGGCTAGGTACCCCGAACAATATACATAGAAACAAATAATTAAGTGTAAAAAAATGAATCCAATCAATAAAATTATAATGGGAATTTTATGATCTAAATTTAATCTTTCTGACTATACATAATACATTTAAATTGTGAATGAAATTTTTAGTATCAGACTATTACATGTAAACAAATTATCTTTATTATCAATAGTAATACAAAGTTGAAATTAGAATCTTCTCATTTATTTAATATAAATGTATATAGGTATAATTATTTCTTTTAATTAATTTTAAAATTTAAATCATTTCAATGTTCAATTTAAGAATGTTCTTGAAAATATGTATATGATGTTTATAGTAAAAAAAAGTAATTTTTACACATATATACAGGAGTTTTTAGACAGCAGAATATATTCATTGTTTCATAACAAGTAATGTGATATTAGTATTGAAGGTTTTTTGAAGACCGGTAAAATTCAACTATATCAAAATGTGAGACAAATATTTATTACAGTTAGTGGAATTTGGTCTAACTATATTGGAAATTGATTGAATTAGAACATGTACATCATTGAATGTAGGCTAGATGGTAGTGAAGCTGAGTGTTTACGTACGAGATTAAAGATTGTGGGTTTGATCTTCAGTTGTGGGGTCGTACATGTGCACTGCTTGAGATTCAACCTCATACCAGAGTGAAACAGCTGTCTAGTGCTTCCAAGTTTTTGATGATGATCTAGTTAAAATCGGCTTGTAATTTAAATTAATGTATTAGTTGTGAAATACCGATAAAACAAAAATTACAATTGCATTATTCTCGAATAGCACCTCTCTTACAATTAAGTCTGTCTACAGTCAATTTTAACGAGCCCTTCAGTCAACTTATTTAACAGACCGTGTTATTCGAACATTAACAATTAATCTATCAAGTCTGTATGAACATATATACTTGATCACATGTGACAGCCTACGCACATATCTGTCTTTCTCCAACTTAAATGTTAGTTGCTTAAATATCACTCGATGAACTATTCACTTTCCCAAATGCAAATGTGCTTGAATCTTACTAATTGATTCGACTTTCAATTTGCTTCAGTATTCCCTTGCTCGTGCGTATTAGCTTTTCTGCTCAAATTCGTTTGATATGCTCGTAAACTGTAGTCAGTGCTTTATATTGTCTTCTGAATTCATTCACCGTCGGGATTTATTTATTTATTAACAGTTATCAGAGTGATTGGTATAACAAGCCTAAGGAATTATCTCTAAGCCAAGCCTTTATACCCAGTTGCCTGTTTTCATTACCGAAATAAAATCGAAAATCATTCATCTCTATCGTATATCTTTTCATCTTTATTATATTTTACATACATTAAAGACCAATAAATAAAACAATCATTTTTATCTATAAGATTACTTGGTAGATCATCGAAATGCATAAAACTTCATCTATACAACGACTGAACCGATAGTGTTTAAAAATTGAAATCTATAACCATTCAATAATTAGAAATCGGTAGAGTTATTTCTTTAATTTTTAGAAAGTAAATAACCAAAAAAAAAACAGAAATAAAACCCAATTTTTGTGATTAGAATTTTCTTATGCATAAAAAATGTATCTTTAATATTTCAGGACATGACCCAAAAAAAAACAAAAAAGTTAAAATATTCTAATTAATTCATATAAGTAGTCAGTTAGTTTTAAAAGGATAAAAATCTTATTGAATTGAATAAGAAATTTCATTTGAACAGATTTTAAACATGAAATAAATTTAATATTAATTTTCTTTTTATTTATTAAAAAGGTTCAAGATGTTTACTTTATTTGTATAGACCATTATTATTATTATTATTATTATTACTTTAAAGGTCATCTCTTTTTTAATCATACTGTTATCTAACTTATTCAAGCTCTTATTATTAACAATCGAATAATTATATATTGTGCAATATAGAACGAATATAGAACGATTAAGAAAATGATTTTATTACGTCTTAATTAAAAGTTGATTATATGTTTATTGGTTTTTATCGTTCTTTTTTACCGAATGAACAACAATTTACAAACTTTATAAGCAAAGATGGATAGTGGCTAGCATTTGATTTCAGGACGCGTGTTTCGTCCGATTTAGGACTCGTCAACTGAATATATCTGCATCACAGAGTTGATGTTCACTCTGAGACTCGAACCCAGTACCGTTCGCTTCAAACGCCATCGCGTTATCCACTCACTTACTGAACCCTGATAGCCACTGGCTTGTGCAAACTATTATATTTGTATTGAAATAAGTAGGAAAAATAATTAAAATGACGGTTTGACCGAATATTATGAGTTATAAGGCAATAAACAGATCATTAATGTAAATATAAGGCAAAGATAGATAACTGGTGTTCAATATATTCAATAGATCTTTATACAGAAAGTACTAATTGAAAATATGTTTCTGACATGATCAAGCTTATAATTAAAGATATATTACAGTAATAAGAATATTTTTATATAATTGTTATTTACCTCTGAAAAATAAACTGTCATATAGTTACTACTTTTCTCAGTTAGAAGTTAACTGTATAAAGTAAAACATAGAAATAAATAAGAAAAATGTTTTTTTAAATAAGCACCTTAAAAATAGTTTATCAGTAAGTATAACATCGATTCAATTGGTCGACTTGAACTTACATCATATTAAACATAAATGATATTACATAGTTGAAATCATTAGTCAATTGAAGCTAGACCACCATGGAAAACCTGGAAGCACTGGACGACCGTTTCCTTTTACTATGTGATTCCTCAGCAGTATGCATTCACGCCCAATGGGATTCGAACCCAGGACATATCAGTCTCGCGTGCCTGCGCTTAACCACTAGACCACTGAGCCGGTCGGCATCCAACGGTATTAATGTCTAACTTCAACCAATCCACGAAATTGAGCAGCTATTCACCATTGTCTTTAGTGAGTTGATATCTCTCAACAGACCTGGTTGAACTCCGCTGGTTACTGCTATGATATGAGATTACAAGATAAATCAAAATATTTCATTAGCTTCCATAAAATCTTACCACCAACAATATTCTGTAGTGATGTACTGGGATGATATGTGAAGAAAATTAAGAATATATTTTACACCTTGTAACTACTGTAAAGATAAAGGCTCTTGAGTAGATTTTTTAAAATAAAAAGGTAGAATTAAATGTTTGTGGGAAGATGTTTATTTTGATGATTTTATTTTTCAAAGCTGTACATTCAAAATTAGAAAAAAATATTTTAAATTCTTCATGAAACACATAAAAGCCTGAATTATCTGCATGATCAATAACATATCCTTAGTTATGTAAACAGCCACTTCTTTTCTCTCTTACTTTGTTGATGTCTTTTTTTTCGATTTGTCGCTTTTGTCCGATTGTATGTTATGCAAACTATCTATGTAATTATTGTTCCTTATTTTGTCTTAATAATATTTTGAATTGATTCTCATGTTTCCTAAAAATTAAACTTTCAGTCCCTTGATAAGAATAATACGTTTTGTATTCCCATATACTTTCCTGCTTTTGATAACATATTTCATGAACTTTGCCAATAAGAAGAATAGTATAGAGTATCTGATTCGATCAAGTTGACCTGCTTGAATATCTGGGCTACTTGTTTCTACCATCTGTATATTTCAAAAAAATTATCTTTTTGCTTGTTTGTTTTAACACATCATTATGCTTATTAGTCTCATAACCTATTCAGGTGCTTTTGTGAAAAGTTGACAACATTTCAATGTACAAGTTACAAAACAGCCCAATCAGAGATATCATGGTTTCTGGGAATATCCATCGAAAATAATATACATTATTCAGATGTTGATTGATTGGACTGCTAACATCTAATTGGTGAACATTCAATATTTATCACAAGGAACGATGAAGAAATAAAAAAAGAAAACTTGTTGAAATAATTTATGCTCAGAATTCTATACTGTACCTAAATATAATATTGAACAAAGCCAATAATAATAATATCATTGTGAAAAACATTGTTTCTTATTAATACATGTACAGCTATGAAAATAATCAGTTTGTTAAAGTGATGTCTATATTGCTTCAAGCATAAATATAAATTATAAAACATGCAATAATTAATAAAAAATTTCCGAAACTCAATTCACATGATATCAATAGTTTTTTTCATAAAAGAAAGAAAGAAACATGAAACTGGCTCGATGAGGTATTCCCTGGAGTTCTAATGAGAAGCAGTAACCAGTGGAGTTCAACCAGGTCTGTTGAGAGATATCAACTCACTGAAGACAATGGTGAATGGTTGCTTAACTTCGTGGATTGGTTGAAGTTAGACATTAACACCGTTGGATGCCGACCGGCTCAGTAGTCTAGTGGTTAAGCGCAGGCACGCGAGACTGATATGTCCTGGGTTCGAATCTCGTTGGGGGGCTCGTGAATGAGCACTACTGAGGAGTCCCACAATAGAACAGGTTTTCCATGGTGGTCTAGCTTCAATTGACTAATGATTTCAACCATATAAAACATGAAACTATTGTGATATTTATTTAATCAAAAATTAAAAAAATTTTTTTTCTTTAGCTTATATCAACTAATGAACAATTAATAAATTTCATACCAAATAAAATTAAAATGGAAAAATATTTTGGTTTATATTCAATATCAAGTTTACAAATAATAAATAATTTAACTCGTTTAATAAATACATGGATATTGATTGATTGGTCAGATGAACAAACGAAATATAATTATATTATTGAAATTGTTCAAGTACGTTTCTTTTTGTTTTGTTTCATTGTATCTATCCCGGATTTTTTCCTCTATACGAAGTAATTTGCATAAAATTTATTTTTTTTTTTAAATTTCATTTTAAGTGAAAATGAATAAATTTTGTTTTAATTAAATAAATGTATTTGGGAATTCTAAGTTATTATAGTGGATACAAGTAGAATATACGCATTTTAGAGTATTGTAAATTCATTAATGATTTTATAGAAAAAAGAAACCTATTGATTAAAGTGTTTTAATTAAAAAATAATTTTATAGTTGAAATCATAAGTCAACTAAAGCTAGACCACCATGGAAATCCTGAAAGCACAGGAAGGCTGTTTCGTCCTATTGTGGGACTCCTCAGCAGTAGGCATCCTGGAGTCCCAATGAAAAGCAATGACTAGTGAAGTTCAACTGGGTCCATGGTGAGATAGTAACCATTAAAAACAATAGTGGACGATGGCTCGATTTCGTGGATTCATTGAAATTATATAGAAACACTGCTGCATGCCGGCTCGCACTCGCGCGCGACAATGACAGGTCCTGGTTTCGAATCTCATCGCACGGGATCGTGGATACGCACTGACGAGGAGTCCCACAATAGAGCAAAACTACCATCCAGTGCCTCCAGGTTTTCCATGGTGGTCTAACTTCAATTGACTCATGATTTCAACTATAAAATTACTAAAATCTCCACAAAACCCCATTCTGAAAAAAAAATTTTTTATAGCATTTACTACTGATATGATAGATTGAGAATTATTAATAAATAGGTTATTGTTATATGCTATTCTTGTTATTATTATTATTACATTGTATTTAACCTTAAGAGTGTAGGTATTTATTGATTGACAATGAAAATTCATGCCTAATACTCTAATTAAACTTCCATGAAAATGATTATTTGGATCTTAGAAAAGTAATTATTTTCTGAACTATTGGCTATAAAGACGATCTTAAATCTATTAGCTTGTTCTTCTTTAGTTTTATCAACCTAAAAAAAGACAACAACGGTACTATCTCCAATCCTTTCAGAATATTTGAAAGAATCAAACTTAAAAAACTAAATATCTTTCGTGATTTTTCAACATAGCGTCTGAAATGCAAATACTATAATCTGTTTGTTGAGCTACCTATCAGTTTCTAATGATCATCTATTTAGTTTATAAAGTATGTGTAGAATTTTCTAAATTAAATGATTTCAAGATCACAAAAGATCGCTTTATTACATAACTAAAAAGATCTTGTTGACGAATCGGAAACAAAAGTCATTTGAATGCGCAAAATAGTAATTGATAATTTATAAGTGTTAGTTATTAATACCATAGATCATTTATACATATAGTCAAATGAATAAATAAGCTAACACGAAAATCTACACGCAGGAACAGTTATAAAATGGAGCATTGATGCAAAAAAAATGGTTTTCTAAATAATAATCATATATTTCCTTGAAAAAGCTTGGACCAGATTGCCGAGCGAAATGTTGGATTTACTTCAAATTCATTCGCTGAGATTTTACAAATATATTATTCCTATATAATGTCTTACATCAACTCAGCGCTTAAATGCTGTGAAACTATCCGCTTTAATTTAGACGAAAGTTCTTTTATAGAATGATGTTTATTTCACAATTCTTTCAACAATATTTCATATGTGTAAAAGATGTTTTAATTTACTTTAACCTGATGATTTTTTGAGTTTCTTATATTGATCGATTGGTACTCTTTATGTTGACAGTTTTCAGATGATTACAAAACAGATGAAACCTGATCATTCTTTCAAGTATGACGTAATTCAACTGAATTTTGAAACATCATTGGCTGATGTATTTTCACATATAAGGAGTTTTTCAAAAAATGTGTTTACCGATTCTCTAGTGTCCATTTCGTCATACGTATTTGTATTCTACGTTTTTGTTATATAATTCAGAAACAGTATTAGTCAGACAATAAGGAAATTCAAAACGCGACAAGCAATTCAAACCTTATCATTGTTACTAGCGTTTATCGAGATAATAACGTAGTTCTACAAACCGTAATAAACTGAGTTATGTATACCTTTTCTATTTTGTTGTTCATGATAAATATACGTCAGATTACTATTAACTTTATGAGAAATGATTCTGAATTTAAAAAAGGAGTTCTCAAGTGTAATGATGTTAAATAAAGCTTTAAATTCTAAACGTCTGTGTACTAAAGATAATGCATTCTAAAAACTCGTACATTATGTTTTATAGTTGGACTACTAATATATATATAAGTAGCTACACTTGTATTACCAAAAACCTAAGCAATTTAAAATTCAATCTATTAAACCTTATTTTAGATTGCTTGTGAAGTTACTTTATCATATGCAAAACAGTTACATGAAAAATTACGTCTACAAGGATATTGTGATGAAGAAGGGCAATTCGATATATCAAACTCAGTAAGTTATCATTTACTATTTTCAAAGAACATTTTATTACGGCGATTTTTTTTATTTTATGCTAAAATGTTCTACATCAATGTTTTGTTTAATTCTCTTTGACCAATAATAAAGTGCACAAGGATCTTCACATATTTTAAACTGGTATGTTCTGTGTATACCAATGTTATAACTCATCCTTAAATTGTTACACACTATAATCATACACTCTATATTAAATTTATGGAAACTAAACCAATAAAATTGTAGAACCAGCTTTCGTATCCTGATTCCAATGACCGTTATTTCAATAAGACGCTAATTGGTCACAATGAAAACCTTTAAACATATCTCTGAAGTGAACTACTGTTTTCCATTTGACTATCATTGAGTTCTTGTTTTTTTCTGTTTCTGAATGTTTGATTTTTAGAGAGGATAGGTTTGATGATACTTAAAGTACATCATTTACTTACTGAATAGTTATTCGTTTTTATTTTTAGTACTGATTAACTAAAGAAATATTTAGTCAGCTTTAAATTTTAAGAAGACAATGGTGGTCAGAAATATTTAAAAATAAAAAATGAGGTTGAATGAATAAAAAAGAACTTTTGGACAATAAATGCAGTTGAAAAACCTTATTAAACTACAAAGACATTTGTCAGAGGAGGATGCATGATAATAACTATACGGTTCCTAAAACAGTTATGACTGATTACATGCATGCGTTTCAGAAATAAATGAATTTCAATTAATTTCATTGACATTTTTACCGTATATTGCTTGCTACTTTTATTACCCTTTCGCATATCATTATAGCTGTCTATTGGATTGAACAATTTGGAATTAATTTCAAAATTTATTCAATGGATTCTACTATTTTTAAATGTACAAACTCCTTGGTCGTCTAATAATAAACATGTTCTTTCCAGTATTTCTAATACTAACGACACCAGTAGTAATCTTTGTGGTACTACCACTGGTAAAAGTAACAATACTAAAAGTAATAATAATAATAATAATAGCGGGGCTACTGATAACACAAATGCAACCACTAAGTCGATCGATGATGAAGAAACGAAAATTCCTTATCAACATTTAGAAACTTTAAAGCGTCTTCAACATAAAGGTTATGGTGAACTCATTCGTGTATTGAATCGAACAATCTACCGTATGAACGCTAAAGTAAGTATTCAAATAAATATATATTACTAAATTTATCCTTGATAAGTTCTACCTCGAGTGAGTTGTACTTTGTTTAAAAAAAGCATTTTATATATGCATTTTAACTAATACAGTTTGTAGTATTTAGTTAACAATGATTATAAGCAAAGTTGGATAGTGGTTAGCAGTGCAATCCAGTTATTGAAATGTCAATCTGCGATGAAGATCACGAACTTTAATTTTTAAAAACGCTTATATGAAAGTGTCTTTTTGAGTTTATTCCCTAAATATATAACCAAGTTATTTAAAAAACTCTAGAGTAAGCTAAACTTTTATATTAGTGACCTCTATAAACACAAAAACATATATTTCCCCTTATGATTTATCTATAATAATAATTATTATTATTCGTTGCCAATATGTAACAGATCAACGTTAACTTAATTATAATCTTTTCCCATGCTAAGTAATTACGGAATCTTCAATTATTTTCTAACGTTTCCAGTTTAAAACCATATGAAAATCAAGACTATTCAATATTTTAAAGTAAACATTTTTTTCAAAGAATTTATATTGTACGTAATACATATGTGAACTACATTAATGCACAAACCATTGCTTTAATTTCGTTTACCTCAAAAATTTACAGAATACATGCATCAACCCCTAATAGTCGTTTTTCACTGTGATCATTCAAGACAATGTTACATGAACAAAAGGGAGTTTTGTGGTGATTTTAGCGCACTGCTGAGGAGTTCCACAATAGGACGAATCGGCTGTCCAGTGCTTACAGGTTTCCCATGGTAGTCTAGCCTCAATTGACTCATGATCTTAACTATATAAAATGTTACATGACTTTAAAGTTCAAGTGTTCCTTTCTAAATTACTGTAATTTTTATCAATAACATTTATTTAGTAATCATTTACATTTTCACTTTTTCTTTACATAATCACCTAAGTTATGAAATGAACATTATTTATTGTTTTATATTCCTTTATTTATTTATAAGATGAGACCAGAAATCAGAAAAAATGTCTTTCATTTATGTTGGAGTCTACGATCAACTCCTGTTGATAAGGTGAGTAACTTCAAAGCATCAATAATTTAGAATGATTATATCACATTTTCTTTGATAGATAAATAGTTGTACAGAAATCATAACTAACTATCCATTTAATATTTGAATATTTCTCATTTATTAATTCATAAACGTATACATGTTGTTGTCTAGTCAGTAATCGGGTATTCATTAATGTCACAATGACTAGGTATAAGTACTGACCATATTTAATCGATTACTATTAAGTTTCAATAAATATTCTAAATAATCTGATGTCATCATCAAAATCAAGGGATGTCGAATGATTGAAAGCAGTCTGCAATCAGTTTTGGTTGGAGGGTTTGCACCACTAGAAACCTATCAACTAGTTATGCCAAGAACTTACAGAAAATGGATGTTTTCCAATAAATTCAGACCTTCAATCAACGTTACCTTCGTCGATGGCTGAATAATGAGATCAAACCTCATAAGATAAAGAGACATACCTAATAAATTAGTCTTGATTGTTCGAAACCAAGTTCGTAAGCTAGAAATCGGTCATAAAAGTAGGAAAAACGTATTATCGTAGGAAGGAAGTGGTGACAACGCGTCTTTTTTGAATACCTGACTTGTAACTTATAAGTATCTTGGTGTCTTAATGCACATCCTAGCACTCGACTTCAGGATTACACTGGCAGCTATTATAGTGAGAATATAGAATTTCATCAGTCTATATACTAAAAGTCAATCAGTCAGTTGGTTGGAATTTAATCTAGCAAAATAGTCAAGAACACAAAGATTCATAAATATAAAACTTCATGAACACGACTAGATATAAATAAGGTTAATGGAACTGACTAGTTTAGAGACCGTGATATAACTTAAAATAGCCTATCTCTACGTAAAGTAGACTTTGATGTGGTTGTCAAGAACAAAATTGTAAGCCATGAATTTAAACCCTTTAGGTCAAAGAACATAATAACTTTTTAATAATGACAATTTGAGCAGTACTAACGCTATTTACCATAATACATTTGGTTGGATATATAATGCACATGATTATATATATCTGATTACATTATTACATTAATCGGTACACCTTTTTTATGTAGGCTATGCATGATTTAATCGTTTATTTGGACTCAAATATACGGACATTAAAAACCAATGTGTCTAGTAATTTATTACATCGTTGTATACTATCAATATGGCACGAATGTCTTGAACAGTATATGGAACAGACAATTAAAGAAGGTGAAATTAATTCAACTAATGTTGGTGGTCCTGGTGCATTTCTACAAATTAAATCAAATTTTAATGCAGATAATAACAGTCCAACAATTATTCCATTATCTACACATGAAATGCATGAATTAATATCTAATTTACCTATGGAAATAGATAAAAATCAAATTTTTCGAGCTAAATCTACATTGGAAAGATTAAAAAAGTCTTTAGGTATACTACTTGAATTTTTCTTAAAAAATGGTGATGATCAAATAAGTAAAGGAAGCTTAGAAACAGAAGAATATAATGTAAGTTCATAAATAATTAACTTTGAATAGACAATCACTTTCACTTATAATTTTATTAATTAAGACTATACATACGGTCTCATTTAACCAACATTCATACAACACACATGTTCGTTATACTATGGAAATACCATACACATTACAGGCTATACCATTACGTTAAAATCTATCGTTGATTTCATGCATGAAAATTATCTTGTTAAAACTAGTCCATGGTATTGTAGAAATAGTACTATGATCGTTTACATTTGTAGTGTCGATTGGATTGTTAAGTCCATATACCTTATTCTGGCTTCTGAACAAGCCAATTTACCTATCCACCATGAGTCACCTTTTGGCCTTGTTAATTATTCACTTATCAACCCTGACTGTTTTTATATGAGTGTATGTTTGTGTACACCTTTTATCTTATTCATCACATGTTTGTAACTTAATTTTATCTGACTATAAATATTGATTAACGCTTGATTAAAGCGAGTTGGCTTAACCGCCATCTCCAATGCGTGTCGTTTTCGCTTCGCTCTCTCCTATTCGCTTCATCCCTCTGATTTCATGTTCAGATCAATGAGTGTACAAAATATATGTATTCAAAATCCATTCTCGTATTTGACTTATTTAACTCCGTTCTTCATCAACGCGGATTAAGTCATGTATTATATACGAGGATAGACAGGATGAATATTTTGACAATCAACCATACATATGATCTAAATGGAGTCAGATCTTGGCCCCCTACACATTCATCACCTATATATTTTTACATTCACTCTGTTTTACAGAGTTTATACATCAGTAGGGTGAAAATGTAAATTATATATTTTTTTAAAAAAATTTAAAAGTTAATTAATTATCAATTGTTGTGAAGTTATCTTATTGTACCAGTTCTATCTATAATGGTTCGATGTTAGGTAGAACAGGATTTTATTCATGAAGATTAAACACTAGGCATTATATTGAATGATTTTATTTATTTATTTAAACACATAAATATTGGTACATTGAAGCATCAGATACATATGCGCCACACAAATCACATTTGATTTGTGTGGGGGCTGTGATACTGCCCATGTGCCCAAACTGAAGCAAGTGGTTTTCTTAGGGGGCAACACCCGGAGCCTTTGACCTAAAGGTCTGGTCCACAAGCCAGTGGAGCATCGTGAGGAAATGCAGTCCCATGGTAGCCGGTGACCAACGATTGATTCATACGCCATTTGTTCCCTCAAGATACTGGAGCCCATGTGCACCATTGGTTTGGAATCAGGGTTTCTCAACTCCCCTAGGTGGACTCGCCGTGTCCAGCAACCCGGTTAAAGCACCGGACATTCACTTTTTGTTCTCTCAATTTCGCAAACAACAGTAATGCCCTGAGAAGGCAGTGAGTAGGACTTCCCTGGCAGAGGCTATATATATTGAATGAATTACGAAATGAAATAAATCTGAATTTAAAAATTTTTGTTTTATCGTGCTTTTTAATCAGATCACTGTTTCTATATCTAATAAATTTTAATTCAACAGATTGATAGAGGTATATTCAAAAAAACTAACAAATTATATTTGATCATTTCTAACAGCATTCAACTAATAGAAGATGTACTCGTCAAAACTTTAAAAAAGAGGATTTTCGATATTGTGATCAAGATAATCAACAACCATAAGATATTTCTGGATGCTATCGATTCATCAGATAGTATTGAATTACGTTTGCTTTATATACCTGAACTCTTGAAAAACCAATTTCATATGGTGTTTATAAGAAACCATAGAATTCATCATTGTAGCTTAGTGTAAGATTTCATGTAAGCTGTTGAGGATGCCGATTATTGCTCTAAGGTCTATGACTGTTAGCACAAAATCACAATGTATTATATCAAGTAAAAGCCTGAAATACTTGAGACGTTCCCTTTTCATGTAGCTAGTTTGTATCTGGTTATACTTTAGAAAATCTAATGGCGTTATTTTTAATTCAGCTAATATCCTAGACGATCCAGTGTTTCAAGAAGACTATATATATATATATATATATATATATATATATATATATATATAATCTTGAATACGAAGTTTAGTATGTCTAGGTCCGTTGTTTTCTGTCTATTGAATATCCCATCTAACGCCTCATTAAGTAACTTTAGAAACCTAGCATATTCCCTGAAAAACAATTAAGCACATTAGCTTTTGATGGTATGGGGGAGTTACCTTCAACACTTTCAAGCCAATCACTGCCTTCGATGAACTCCAGAAATTTATTCATCTTCGTTTTTCATTTCCTAAATGATGATCATACAAGATTATTAATCTTAACATATAATCAAGAATAATTAAAACCTCATAAAATAACTTGTTGTTATATAAATAACCTTCTTTTTCGGGATCTAAACAAATTTAGAATTGAAACTTTAACTGCATTATAAACTTGTTACCTCTTCATTCAAGATTTGCGAAGCCATTGAAGTTTGTTTTCAGAGTTTTAACTAATTCAGTACTCATACAAGATACTTACGTAATAGACTAAGCTAGTCTTTTAACTCGAAATAAAATAATTATCTTATTGACTTCCGTAAAATTTAGTCTATGTCATGAAGTAAATTAAAATATATTGACTAGATAAAACAGAAGTTAGTAAACCCAATACGAAACAAGTTTTTATTCGATGTCATTCAAAAGGGATCAGATCATGATTAACACGAACCAAAACTAAAAATAGCCTTAAAATGCACAACATTCGCTGCGAAGCTGGTTTTATCATACACAACACACAAACAAAAGTAAACATATATAGATATCATGTCACACCCAATTAGGTATGTCAGTTTACATACACATACTAAAGCGTGTACATCGGAAAGATGAAAAGCAGGCAGCTACTCGTTTTACTTAACATATTCCCAGGAAACTGAGTCTCTGGGGATTAAAAAGCCTAAGTAATTTGACAGCATATCCATCAGCTAGTAGATGTAGTGCACAATAAATGAATTCAAAGTGATCAATAACACAGTTCAGTTCAATCTTAATAAAATTTGTGGAGGCTATAGCAGTCAGGTTTATCCTTGGCGTATATGTTTAAAAACGTCAGTGGCTAATGCTCGATTTCCTTGATAACAATTCATTTTCCAAATTTCTAATTGGAAAGAATTTAACTTATTACCTTGGATGAAGCTAAAGAGAAAGGAACGAAATACAATAAATTTATCGTATTCTGCAAATATTGTGGTACACAAAGCAATTAGAAAACGTATGTAGAAGTTTATACCATAATCCTAAAGTAAACAATTTCAAGCAACCTGATTACAGTGCATAAAATAATAAATAAGCGAATGGGATGCAAATTATTACATATCTGAAAATTTAAAACCTAGTTTTTGGTTAAAAAAAAAAACAGTAACAAAACAAGTATACTATTTATCCAAAACATATATATGTATTGTCACGTTCACATGTTTTTCTGTTGTTATATACCATTATTACGATCACGACCAAAAGTATGAACTTTTTTTAGTATACAATATGTCATTTTACAGGATGCTAAATTGTATCATAATAAGCTAATCTGAAGGTCAACGGTAAATTTATCTTTTTCTTTATAGGGAGTTTTTGGAGATTGTAGAATGTTTATAGTATGAATCACGAAGTTATCTTAGTTAGATCACATTAAAAACCAGGAAAGATTGGACAGTTGTTTAGTCTTAGTATGGGGCTCTCCAGCAGTTCATATCCATGACCCTATCGCTGTGGACCGAACCTGGGACCTTTGCTCTAGTATATGTGAAAGCTTAACTTTCAAACAATCATCAGGTAAGGAAAGATGGTCGTATTGTATAGTGAATACATTGAAGGTGGACATGTGCATCATTGAATGCCAGCCAAATAGTCTGGAGGTTATGTGTC
This sequence comes from Schistosoma mansoni, assembly GCF_000237925.1. Lineage (NCBI taxonomy): Eukaryota > Metazoa > Platyhelminthes > Trematoda > Strigeidida > Schistosomatidae > Schistosoma > Schistosoma mansoni. Next base: position 38,376,595 of record NC_031502.1, read on the forward strand.
CATACTAGAGAGAAGGTCTTGGGTTTTATCCAGAGCAGTGAGATCGTGACTGTCCTCTGCTGAAGAGTCAGTCCCATACTAAAGTGGGTTTCTAGTGCTTTCCGCTTTTAACCAGCGATTTAACCATGATCACTTCGTGATTTGAAATATATTCTTTGCTTCTTAAAATCGCTCAAAAAACATAACTCCATGCTATAGTTTCTTTCCTTTGGTACAATAAGAGGTCATAAACATCTCATCAGATCCTCAAATTTACCTAATTGTTTGAATCTATTGCAAAAATGACAAACGTTACGATTATTGAGGAAAAAAACAATTTACCTGAATATTGTAGCATGCAAGCTTTTTCGTCTCTTAAGCAAAAATAAATGGATTTCATACATAATCCAATATTTATAGCTAAATACTGCCTTGAAAATAACGTTATTTTTAACTGAATGGTCAAACAACGATATATTGTTTCATTTGCCATACAGTGGAGACAATAAGGAGAAAACTCTGAACCGTGACTCATTGACTTCAGAACTTAGTTTCACTGCTGACCTCTCAATCAACATACTTTTGTAATTAGGAAATGTGTATTATATTCATCTCTTGAACTACAAATATACAAAATAGCCTAATCGGGGATCTTGTAAATATATGATCTCTTTTATTAAAATATTCATACAATACAATATGATCATATCTTTAAACATTAGCAGTAATTATCATTAGAAGATATTGTATTTTCGTTCGTTTGTTTGTTTTTGTTCTTCAGAATGTAAAATATCTGATCCAATTATATAACAGTAGTACACCAGAAGTGATTGAACAATATTTTATTGAAAAACTTAATGAACAAGTAAGCTAACATTTGACTATAAATACCTGGCTTCTATTGATGAAGCAAATATTATGCTAACTTCGTTTAGTCTTTTTTTTTAAAAAAAAATGTTATTCTTATCGATAGACTGTCAGTTTAATTGAGAATGGATTTCAGTAAAGGAAATATGTTTTAGACTATTTTCATACTCTTTAGCTGTTTTGAAGTATTTTACAAGGCTTTGGGCCACATCAGTGTGTATCTATAAATTTACTTGCTTATGTGGGGCACGTTACATAGGCTGCACAAAGCGATCACTTTCCAAACGCATCTCGAAACACTATCCGGTTTGGTTCCTAAAAGGAGAATGTAAAAAGATAACTAGTTCGATACAAGAGCATTTAATTAACTGTGGACACACCGCTCCAAAAGACTCCTCTTTTAAAGTAATCTATACAGTCAAACGAACCGGATCGAAGGGGGGTCGAATCAATATTTTATGCACTGCTGAGGCATTGGAAATCCATGAACTCATGCCTGAACTTTGCGTACAGAAACGATTTGTCTAACCTCTCACCCTTTCTTGGCCATAATCCCCTTAATGGGTATGTTTCTGGTTGTCAGTTTTTTTCTTCTTTTCTTTTCTGCACTTTTATTTGATTATTATCGGTTTTTTGTTTTTTTTAAATTACTGTTTTACATTTCAAACTCTAATCCGTTATTATTATTATTACCTTATACAAGTTTTCTTGATTATTATTTAGCCTATTATTATGACCTTTGTCGCTTTTCTTCATATCTGTCAATTAGACTATTATCTGACCCATAAATTATTTTCCTCCTTACCCCTTGGTTGGTACGTAACCTCATTTGTTATTAATTATCGAATCCATTTATAATGCAATCTTTCCTAGCCTCCTGTAGACATATATTTCCCATATAACTATATATACGAATGTACAGCTTATATATATATATATATATATATATATAATTTTAAAAGACTATCTCAGTGGTTTTTATAGCTAATGTTATACAGTTTTGTCACAAAATTATCATGGTGTCAAAACACTTATTTGAGAGCCGATTCTCCAGAAACATTGCAATAAACAGTATCACTGAATGGGATTCTCAGTTATTATTAGATCCGAAGATTTTGTAACCGACTTAACATATATCAATATGTTACTAGTTTGAATGAATAAACATTTAAAAGAACACCTGTACATTAAAAAAACGGTACCGGGGATACTGTAGCTTCAGATCTCAGATACTGTGTTATCCACCATCCGACAGTGTAAAAAAATTTCCAGGAAACTGGAATATTTTCCTCTGCTTACAGTCTGTAGTGGTAAATAGACACTAACCACTTTCCGTAGAAAATTTGATTTACCAGTGCCAGTCCTTCCAGATAAAATAAGGTTAAAACGGTTTTCATCTTTTGAAGTTATTTTTTCATCATGGATCGACGTTAGCTAGAGAATCAAAGAAAAACCTGAACCCTGGATGGTTGTTTTTTAGCTTATAAATCTTTATCATTCTGTACTGCATATGTTATCACTGATCTTACTACACTCAGACGACGACGGAAATGAATTCGTTTAGAAAAACGTCAAAATCCTTCTTCAAGGTAATCCTTAAACAGTCGGTAAAATTTTTGGAGTATAACTTCCAGATTAATTGGCAGTCAATGAACACATCCACATTGAACTAATCTATCAACTGATACGTTAAGTTTCTGTTAGTCACATGATTAAAGGTCAACCACGCAAAATAGTCGGTTTGATCAGAAGAGAAAATAAAGTGAAAAAAAACTTTTGAAGGCATCCAGTCACAAATAGGACCACAATAAAAATTGAATTTCGCGCTTGAAGATTCTTGAATAATGCAAATGAAATGAGTACACAATTTATCGACTAATCAAACTGATGTCACTCAATTACCTTTTTTACTAGGAATTCAAAGTTGAAATATTTAAAGTTAAACTACTTCAAAACTTATTTTAATAATTAAATGAAGATTAATGACTCTAAAACACCCTTTTACAGAATTTTTCTTAAATTCATCCAAAAATGTATTATTTTATAAATTGCTTAAACTGTAAACAACAATCGAAGTAGTGTGAGAGTTTTTTTAATGATCTTGACCTCTTCCCAGCATGAATCACTATATTTCCTTATTATATGCAAATTAGTAAAGAGTATTTTTTGATTAATCGATTGAAATAAAAAGTGAAGAACATTGATATGGTCAAAAGAAGCTTTTACAGAATTCGAATGAATCATCAAAATGAAGACGTTATATTAAAGAAAATCTTTTCAATGGTCTCATTTCCTCAAACTGTACTAGTGCATTTACAGTAAATTTTCATTCACAGCGGTTTGTGATGAAATAGAGAACTTTTATGTCATTAACAGAGGTACTAAAGATCGGTCGAAATTTAAAGTTGCATAATAATCAGAGAGTAATAATGTATGAAATCAGAAATCGCCCTCTTGACAATGATACAGAATACGAACAAACCGATGTCAAAAACAATTTACAAAATAAGATATTGAACAATGATGTGAAAGATACTTGTCCACGTGATAAATACTAGAAAAAAAGAAGAGGAAACACAGGTGACAAAGAATATCAGATTAACAAAGTGACTGTCAGGATCATCATAAACCAAGGATTTCAACAAATTGCTTCTGAACACGAAAATCAGGTTCAAAAGGAAAAATATCAAAGTTTATTCCATTTACCAGTTTCTTATCCAGCTTTCATTAGAACCAGTCCCTCTCACTGTATGAATAATGCTAGGAAAAGATCCTGGTGGGAGTAAATAAACAGGATTACCTAGATCCACAACAACAGGGCTGCTTACTGATTTTCATCCACCTTTCGATGACGAAACTGGATAGTGTTCAAATATACTTCGGGAAAGAGAATACATTGTCAGGCCAATATAGCATTCTCCACAAGAGCAACGTACTAAAAAATTACTTACTTTTTATCCTCTATGTACAGACCATGTTATTTATTGTAGTAAGGAATGAAAATATCGGTTATTAGCTGATCCAACAAGGTTTCTTCCCGTTTAAAAACAGTCTTCCCAATAACATGTATCACATATGAGTTTTTACTGTCAAGTCTTAATGAGAGATATACTTGATGTATCAAAATGAACATCATATAAACTTAAATTTTTGTAAGAACCTTTCGTTCAAGTTATCTTGAATCATTTTTGAAGGGTATTTAAAGGTGAGGTAGCTTAGTACGAAATTATTCGAGCTTACGGTGTTGATTCGTTGCACGCTATTTACTGCATCAAGAGTTGATATATAGGCAATAAAACCTTACAATTTATCGATTCACTTCAGCTACTGAAAGTTTTGGTCGGTATCTTCCCTAGGTTTTTATATAATATCAACATATAGGCAAAATTAATTTTCAGATGATTGGTAAGTTCACTGGATATTGTTCTCATCCTTTAGTTCCGTTTAATTTAATACTGTTTGTTATCAGTAACTTAACACTCATATACATTGATTATTTTAGGAATTAGCCAGTTCTTCTTCATATGGTAAATTGACAGTAAAGATTGGTTATCAACGAACATCATTATATTTAGATATACAACGAGCTACAAACCTTGTACCACTTGACTCAAACGGTAAATTAAATTATTTAATTTTTGTAGTATAATTTAACCTACTCTTTTAAATGCATTTTGTCAGCATTTACTAAATTAGCTGACAATTCCCCATAGTGTAGTATAGTGTGTTTTCTTACTTTTCTATAAATAATGAATATTTTGCTTTTCTCAGTAGTTTTAATTCATGAACTAGTCCTGGTTTAACCATAATATGATAGTATTTGAAAGTTAATTGTTATATATAACTTTCATATTTTATCAAAGTTATTTGTGCTGAACTACTTTACTTTCACTTCTGTATAGGTACTTAACTCGGAATAAATAAATGAAGTCTTTGGTTGGGACGATGAGTCGATCGATATTAGACTACCATTGAAAAACTGGAAGCACTGAACAGCCTTCTCGTCCTAGTATGAGACTCTTCAGCAGTGCGTGTCCACGAATCTGCACGTGGGATTCGAACCCAAGACCCTCGGTCTCACGCGCTTAGCCTTCAGACCACTGAGCCGGTATCTAGCTTCAACCAATCCACGATCTCAATCATAAACTTAGCAATCTCCACGACCCCCTTACTGATAAAATGAAGTTTCTCCGAACACTGTGATATTGATTGCTTTCATTTATTAATCGGAATTTATAGCATAAAAGGCTTCCTAAATGGGATCAGAATATTCAGTAACTTTAATTATCTAACAACTGATTCACAGTTAGACCACCTGAAAACAAACTCATAACTGATTACTAATGCCGGCTCAAATTTGCTATTATGTTGTATTAAACAGATGAATAGTTGCATGGATTAGGCGATAGTATATGATTTTGAGGTATGTTTAAATGAAAGTACTTGCTCAGTAAAATGACTATTACGAAAAGTCATATAGTGAATCGAAAAAAATCTGTATCTAGAAGCTGTTTTATGTAAATTTATTTCAATTGAGAAAATATTTAATTCATGAACAGAGATTAAAAACTTTAAAATAGTTTACCATTTCATGTCATTATGTCAGGTAAAATGTATTTGAATCATATGTTCATTTTCTCATTGTTGATGTTAGAAAATATAATATAAATAAAACTTTTACCATTTGCAAAAGCCAGCAGCTATTCGAACTTAAAAGTTCAGTGGATTACACGATGTTTGAAGTGAAAGGCATTGAGTTTCAGTTATGGTGTAGAAAACAATACCGTAATGTAGACACATTTTGTTGACAAGTCTCAAATAAGCAAACATGTTCATTTTGCATTCCACTGCTGTCCATTATCCATCTTTATTATCTCTAAATTACAGAAAAATTCGACAGCTTTTATATTTCATTTTCGTTACATTTCTCGTATTGAATAAAAAATCTTTCAGAGAAAATATGTATTATTAAATCATCATTTGTTTTGAAAGGTTTATCAGACCCATTCATAATTGTCGAATTATTACCTAAACATATATTTTCGGAAACTCCAAAATCATCACGAACAAGAATTGTCAAGAATACAGTTGATCCTGTGTTTGATGAACATTTTGAATTGTAAGTACATCATTATAACTAATGAAAGCTCTCAGGGTTTTTTTCAAAACAAAAATAAATAGTACATTTTAATTTTGTGTCATTTATTAATTCACTATGAATATCATTCCATTAGTCGAATATTGATTCATAGGTAAACGATGAGTATTTGAAACAGTACAAGTTAAGATGTATCAGATTCTATAAAAGACCGATAGGTCGGTGATGGTGTAGTGGACGCTACTCTAAAGGGTATTTGTAAGTAGTGGGTAGGGGAACGTGGTGTCGAAATTACAACAATAGTCGGACAGACTGAAAAATTTCAGTGCATTGAAAGCGAGACGTTGACAGAACACTTGGAGGCCAGCCGAGAAAACAGTTCAGATTGAAGAATGCACCAAAAGATGCAAATCGAAAATTGAAGGCTATGCAAATTCTTTGTAACTCCCCGCAATAAGTATATATACGTCCTGCCTACTGTCGTATTTTACAGTGTTTAGAAAATATATAATTAACATTTTTAGAGACTGAACTTTACCGGGTTTTCATTTTTGGCTATGATGGCACGTTGTAATGCATTAAATTCCTTCTTGTAATTCAGTAATATTTAGCATTTATCTATTCAGATGTGTTTCTCTTAAAAATCTTAGTGAAGATTATTGATTTTAAATTACTCTTATTTCGTCTTTGGTGATTTATTATCGATATGGTGTAATTTCTCATTTATTTCTGAGAACAAAAGTCTGGCCAACCTAGTGGACACAACAGATAAAGTTTCACTCACCAAAATTCAGTTTATTTTTAAATTATTTCGTTAAAAACCTATGAATACATAATGTAACCTGAGGCTATAAAGTATCAACTGGTACTCCATAACTTATCAAAATGTTAGATCAATTCACTCTAAGAAAAATATATTATAAGTAATCAGTATTCAGGTAACCGTAATTTCTATGGAATACAATCATATCCTACTTGGAAAATAGCACAATCAAATAAAGACTGTATAAGGGAGAATCAGTTAAGTGAATGTGATAATTATTCCACATAGTTTTGCTTATGTTGAATGAAATCCATTGTTAATGTTGGTATCCTGATGTCAGAATTGTAACCGAATTCGATATCTTTTATTCACCATGATATAAACAAGCTTTTAATTATCAGATATTTGTTGCAGATATTAGGTAGAACCATTAAAACATATTATGGAAATATGATTGGAAGAAATATCAAATGTTAAAAGTTTTCACTTTATATATTTATTTTGATGGCAACATGTAGAGAATAGTATATAGTGTTCCAAATATTCAAACATCTTGGCATTTGTAATAGCTTAAGAGACTTAAGATATTCCCTAATCTTTTCCTAATTATCTATTTTTAAGATAAGCTATTTGTATTAAAGTTACAGAAAACTTAAAATTATTTAAAAGTGTTCTAAATAAAGATAATAATAGTAAACCATAAACTATATCTTAGCCTTAAAAATTTGATATGCAGTTCATAATTGACATTATTTTATTTATTTCCTTTAAAAACATAAATATTGGTACAAGGAAGCACCAGATATATATGCGCCACACGAATCTCATTTGATTTGTGTGACGGATGTGATACTGCTCAGGTGCCCAAACTGAAGCACGTGATTTTCTTAGGGGGCAACACCCGGAGCCTTTGACCTAAAGATCTGATTCACAAGCCAGTGGAGCATCGTGAGGAGATGCAGTCCCATGGTAGCCGGTGACTAACTATTGATTCATACGCCATTTGTTCCCTCAAGATACTGGAGCCCATGTGCACCATTGGTTTGGAATCAGGGTTTTTCAACTCCCCTAGGTGGACTCGCCGTGTCCACCAACCCGGCTAAAGCACCGGACATTCGCTTTTCATCCTCTCAATTTCATAAACAACACTCGTGGCACGAGAAGGCAGTGAGTAGGACTTCCCTGGCAGAGGCTGTATACGCGTGGCTACGTGAGAGCATTTGGAGAGGGAGAGTGGACTCTCCCAACTCTCAGTCGTACCAGGGCATTTGGGGGCAACGTAATTCCAAGCTTGTTTGTTATAAGCTCAAAATATTTGATTTTAAGCATATAATTAAATAATTCAATAAATGAAATTGTCAAAAATATCAAAGTGTCTATTTTATTTATGTTTTATAGCTACATATTTTTTAATTGTTTTTCACATACCTAATTATTACCAATGAGAGAAATAAGTTTACATGTTCAATGTTTATTTATCGTGATAGTTACCATAAACAATAAGTTGTATAACACAAAGTACACGTCTATCAACATTATGTTTATATATTTAAATAGATGTATGACTTGACTAGATTAGAAAGATTGATTACCACTTATATAGTTGTCTTATTAAATTATATATAGATTTTACAGAACAAAGATTTCATTTATTTAACCAGATAAGAACTGAAATGTAATTTGTAATATCCCTATGAGTAGAAAAATTAGATTTTTTGACGTTTTGTGACTCAGGGTAATCAACTTCTTCAGAGAATAAATAACCAAATTAACATTAGTCCAAGTTTAAATAGTACAAATTGGATTAATGTTAATTTGGTTATTTATTCTCTGAAGAAGTTGCTTACATTGAGTCACGAAACGTCAGAAAATCTAATTTTTCTACTCATTGGGATATTACAAATATATGAATTTATTTATAACAATCTACCCAATGCTCAATTTATTCAAAATTATCAAATCAAAACTTGGTAATGATACCTGAAATCAAAATTTTAATCATTTTCACTATTGAATCATAACGTGAAAAAAAGTGAAGAAAAACAAAAAACTGTAGGATTTCATTATAAGGTTTCTGATGCTTATATCAGCAAACATATGGAAGAGATTAAAAAATAGAAATATTGCTTTCTGACACTGATTTTCATGAAATCATTTTTGAAGTGTTTTTTTTAAAAAAATACTATTAAAAGATATCCTGTTATTAAGTCTGTGTTATAAAGGTAGGATACTTGTTATAACGCTAGGGTTTCTTGTTATAACAGTCCTTTCACTTTTTACACGTATGTGGGACGTTAATTTACCTTGTACGAATGTCTACACTAGATTCCCTCCCAGTGTCTATTCTACAGGACTTCAACACAACTCAGATCAAGAATACGAGATTAGCCTGACTAGAACGTCAATATATTTCCACACCAAAATCCGATACAATCCAACAACAAGAACAGTTAATCAGTAATAGTCAGGATAGGGGATTATATATAACACATATAACACCTGTCACACTATCTACATGTCTGACTAATAAAAAACCAATCATTATCATTCTCGTCCACACATCAGTCTGCTTAGGATCAAATTTTATTGGGAATTCAACATATCACACCATTTGTAACCTCTTGAAATTCATCAGTCAAATCCTTTTAAACATTAAAAGTAATCTCTTACATGAATCAATCACGGATATGGTATTTTTCACACTAAACACCAATAATTTATTTAGCTTTCAGGTTACTAATTTACTATTAGGCGCCTCATATAGAAAGAAAATATAATGTTCACAAACTTCCTGTTATTAGATAATCACAGTCAAAACAACAAAAGTCACTGAATCCAATACATCTAGATGATGATTTCAAGAACAAATAAATTTAGTTTCGATAACTATATTACATACTTTATGCATCACATTATGACCCATCCACTTCAATACTACGAAACTATAATAAAAAGTAGTATCGACATATTCACACAATAATTTCCAGTACGAACAACTTGGTTAGGTTATGTTTAGTGAGTCAATTGTCGAATTTTATTAATCATAGAATCAAATAATCCACTGCTTGATATCTTATGGCTTAAATGATCAAAATGTATTTCTTTAATTTCCAGTCCGGTTACTCCAGAAGAATTACAACATCCATCATTCTGTTTAGCTTTTATTGTCATGGATCATGATTTGATAATGTCGGACGATTTCGAAGGATGTGTATTTATTCGACCTTCATTACTTATGAAATCATCAAATAAACAGGAAATAAATCCAGAGAATTCAAAACTAGTTTTTTCAAACTCTCGATTACAGAATCGATCGGCCAATGAGTATAAACAGTTACAATTATGCTTACCGCTCATCCGACCTATCAGTAAAAGTAAGTGAATATATATATATATATATATATATATATATATATATATGAAAATGACCATTTAATACATTAAGGTTATTCTGATTGAAATCAGAAATACAAGAGGCTTGGTGTACAGTTTTTTCAATAGAGGTAGTTTGCCAACCCATGAGATCACAGACTATTAATATAGCGCCAAAACTGTACATATTTTAGTGTTGTTGATATAGTTCATTAAAGTTGACCTTTGTAAATCACAAATTGTATGCTCTAACTGTCCATCTAACTTTGTATCCTAAACGTATTATCACTATCCTTTTATGCTTGTACATTCGATCGTATCTTTAGTTTATTTTTATATTTAACTAGCTTAAAAGATCGTATGTTCATTTTTTAATGAAAAATGGACATTGTTAAGGGAAATATTGGTGCAATAAGCAATAAACAGCTAATTCATCCTATTTTTAAGACTTCTTGTAAGTATGCACCAACAGATCTACAAAGCGTCCGCGTCACGAGATTCACGTTCTGGTGTGAGAATAACAATTTAAGACCACTTAGATAGGAAACAGTGCTTTATGTTGTTAACTTCAGTCAATTTATCTCTCAATGCGATCATCAATCAGTGTCAACAAGGCGACATTTTATCAATTCCTATATGGGTAATTCCATAGGTCATGGTTTTGAGCAATAAAGCCATGAAATCTTAAAACTGTTCAATAATCATTCAGGCAGAAAATACTCATGATGAATTTTATACCGTTTCAATTCTAAACGTGAAAATGAATATCCAAGTAGGCAGTTAGCTTGGCCATCTGAAGAGTTCTTTTAAATTGGATTTATAATGATAAAAAAATTATAGCTAATGTGTATCACACACCTTTTTAAATTCATTTGTTAGATAATATTCAGAAACAAATTTTCGTCATGATAAACTTTATTTTCAGAATATGGTGCATTGGATATTTTGGGTCAACGTACCGACTCATATGCCCAAGAGATATTTAAACGATGGAAAACCCTAGAAGATAGTGAAATTAATCAATAATATGAAAGTATGGGTAAAATAAGACAGTCACTTCATAAAACTTCTCTAATAAATTCATTTCATTTTTTCTTAGAAGGACAATAATACAGAGAATATTGTTACTTAAACATTTACTCATATAATCAAGTTTATTTTCTCTTTATAATCCATCTTCACAGTCATCATATCTCTATCATTATGACTAGTACACTGTATAATCAAGTTTTCTTTTTTTTAAAAAAAGAATTAAAACGAACTGTTAAGGTTTTCAATAGTCGTAATGTATTATACATCCACATTTTTGTGTTTATCCATACACATTATGAAGTAATTCACATTTTATTATAAACATTTTTTATGTAAGTATAATAATGTTCAGTATGAAAAACAACTCATACTTGTTTCTTTTTGTATATACACAAATAAGAAATAATTCAAGTAATAAGATAATATTGTTTATTATTTCAACACAGAAACATTGGTCCCAAATATATATGCGTCCCGCAAATCATTCGATTTGTGTGTGAGCTGGGATACTGTCCAGGTGCCGCAACCGAAGCATGTGATTTTCTTAGGAGGCCACAACTCGAGCCTTTGACCTAAAGGTCTAATCAACAAGGCAGTCTCATGGTAGCCGGTGACCAACGATTGGTTCATACGCCATTTGTTCCCTCGGGATCCTGGAGCCCATGTGCCCAACTGGATTGGTATCAAGGTTTTCCAACTTCCCAAGGTGGATCCTCTATACTCACCAATCTGGTTTGAGTGCCAGACACTTGCTTTTCGTCCTCTCAATTTCGTAAACAACACCCCGGCCTTGAAAAGGCAGTGGCTATATACGCGTGGCCATGTGAAAGCATTTCAAGAGGGAGAGCTGACTCTCCCCACTCTCAGCCGTACCAGGGCATTTGGGGGTTAGAGTAGATGTGGTTCCAGTGGAGTGTATTTCAAAATAGTTTTGACTATTCGCATTTATCTATACAGACTTTTAGAAAGTCGACATTCGCATTTGCTATTACACGATTGATAGCGTATTCCTAAAAACCGTTGAGTTACTTAATCACTATAAAATCCTTTCCAATTTTAAAACAACGAAAGAAACTTATTGACTTATTAAAAGAAACGGAGACACTTCAGTACAGAAAATTTTCTTTTCGATAATATCATTTTTTTATGCTTTACAATCGTACTAACGGGTAAGTTTTGCATATAGTCATCTATAGTAAAATAGAGGAGTTTTACATAAATAAACAAAATTATAAAATAATAATGTCAAAAGGGCTGAAAGGTCACAGGTCAGTTTCACAGCATTTCAGATATCATAACAACTAAGTAATACAATAGAGTTTTGAATATCCACTTAGATGTAAATTATATTACAAACTTTTAGGCAGCAAAGTTCGACTCAAAGCCTCTACATGGCGCTGCTAGGTAGTGAGAGCAATCTTGCTTGCTAATTTGGGTCGGCAAAGATCAAAATAAACCATCAATCCAATGATGTACTTCGATTACTCGAAGTTCATTCTCCGAGGCTTTAAAAATCGTGATGGCCTGCCCGATGTGTATGCTTATGTATTTGAATGGCATGAGTTTCGGCTTGTGCAGTTTATGTATGTAGGTATATGCAAAGGGTACGCGCGTGGGCTAGAACGAGGTACGTAAGCTGAAAAAATTTCTGTCCTATGTCTAATAAAACCAGCGACCTAATCCTCCAGGTCAAAAACATACTAAGAAATAGCAAATACTATAGAGAGGTGACCAACAACCCTCCACGATAGTGTTGGTGCTCATGAGTATGTCATGAAGTGCATAGATTAGTCGTTGTACCAGTGGTATGCATGTAACGCATAAGAGACAGTCAGTTGTAGCATATACATTTGAAGGAAGCGGTAACCATCTACACACCCAGGGGGTGAATATTCCTATATGTATGGTATGGGACACATTGATGAAAACTTGGATGTTATTGGTGTGCATGTAATGTATGCTTGCTCGTAGGGTAAGTATACCTATATGTATCCTAAGGGATGCCTAAGTGAAAACTTATGTGTTATCGATATACATGTAGACTATGCTTGCTCTAGGTGCGATGCCCACACACCAAGACCCGGACGTTCCAACAATTTTCCCACGAAACCACGTCCGCACGGCCGTTTCCTGAGCCCCCGAAAGTGGGTTTCTATTCCAGATAAGCCTATGGGCTTTACTAACCTCGAATGGCTGAAACACTGCACAAACTTCTGATTCACTTTCCAATTTATCTTATTGTAAACTTGAAGAACAATGCCCTGATACCTCTTTAGTATGTTACAAGAATATTTAATTAACGAAAACGTTCATAAAGAAAAATCTCTTCCCATTTTAGATCATAACAACTAAAATAAAAACCTTATAAGCAAAGACAGATAGTGGCTAGTAGTGGAATCCAGGACGTGCGTCTCGTCTTATTTGAGACTCATCAGCTGGATGTATCTGCGTCCTGGATTTCACTGCTAGCTACCATCCATCCTTGCTTATAAGGCTTGTGACTTGAGGCAATATCGAGACTATCAGTACGGGATGCACATATACCAATAAGAGACTGATCAATTGCAGTCCTAAGCATCAATGGGAAGATTCCAACAAACAATACAAAATAAATTAACATAAAAACCTTAATCTTTTTCGTTCAAAATATACAATTTCATCGCTACATTCTATAATCCAACATATTTAGTTTAATTCAATAATTACTAGTTAGTATACTCACGGCAATTAGCTAAGCTTACTCGTAAGTAATTACAAAAAAATCATTTTGTTCAAAATGTATATGAAACTAAGAATTTCATTTATTCAACATCTTATAAATTGACTTACTTAAACACATAAATATTGGTACAAAGGGGACACCAGATATATATGCGCCACACAAATCTCATCCGATTTGTGTGAGGGCTGTGATACTGCCCGGGTGCCCAAACCGAAGCAAGTGGTTTTCTTAGGAGGCAACACCCGGAGCCTTTGACCTATAGGTTTGATCCACAAGGCAGTGGAGCATCGTGAAGAAATGCAGTCACATGGTAGCCGGTGACCAACGATTGATCCATACGTCATTTGTTCCCTCAGGATACTCAAGCCCATGTGCACCATTGCTTGGGAATCAGGGTTTTTCAACTTCCTTAGGTGGATTTTCTGTGTCTACCTACACGGTTAAAGCGCCGGACATTCGCTTTCTGTCCTTTCAATTTCGTAAACAACAGTAATGCCCTGAGAAGACGGTGAGTAGGACTTCCTCAGCAGAGGCTATATACGCGTGGCCATGTGAGAACATTTCGAGAGAAAGATCGGACTCTCCCCACTCTCAGTCGTACCAGGGCATTTGCGGGCTGATAAATTAAGCATTGATGTATAACTTTTTCTTTTAGAAAATAACCACTTCATGTGATAAATCTTTTATTATTAAAAAAAAGACAAACGTCAATTCTTCCTTTCTTTTTTCTCTCTCAATTAATAAAAAAAAGACGAATTGCTTAAAAATAAATTGACATAATAAGTAAGTGAACACGTTCACAGTACACAATTTAATTGACATTTATTATTATTTTTATTTAGTTATTAAATGAACTAAATCTTTTTCCATGAATAATAATGATAATAAGACTAGACGAAAGTAATAAAAAAGAAAACACAATTAAATAGATGCGTAATAAAAAAAGAATATCATTAGTAGAAAGACTACTTAAAAAACCATTGAAAGTAGATTATGTTTAAAAAAAAAGTGAAAAGACTAGAAATTTTGAAATATTCTAAATTATATTGAATAATGAGTTTTGTACAGAATTTTTACATGTTAATTAAAAATACATTTAATCATAATTCTAATAAAACAATGATCAGAACAAGACAGTTAATCTATACAGTCGGAAGAATAGAATCTAATGAGAGACCATTACGATGAAGAAGTACAAGAAAAGTCGATGATAAACAATGATGACAATATCAAAGATAATGACCATGACAATAATGATAAGAAGGAAGCACATTATCAATCATCAAATGATTATTATTATTAACAAAACTCATCATAAAGAAATCAAATAATTTTACAGCCAATATTTGATTATTCATGTAATGTTACTACACTCATGTAGAAACTAATAATAATAATAATAATAATAATAATAATAATAAGAAGAAGAAGAAGAAGAAGAAGAAGAAAGAGAAGAATAGAAAGTAACTAGTGTGTGTTTTGATAGTAATTTGAAAAAAAATTAGTTGCTTGTCAAATATTTGTGAAAGGAATGTTCCGGAAGAATATTTAACAATAAGCAGTAGTGCATGGTATGATTTATTGTAATAAGAAGCAAAGAATATACGAAATGAAGATAGTATTCAGCAGCTGGGCTAGCTACATTTTTAATACCACATGGAATCAATTAATTAGTTCAAGTAAGCAATTCACTTGGTACAACAACAATTTACATAATCTTCACGTTATTATCTTGACTGTGAAACAGGTTCAAATTTAAATATCACACCATATAGTTGACCGCCTAACCTTCGAGCAAGCCAAGAATTTTTAATCACAGCTATTTTGAGTGTATCCACGGTGAATTTTGAATTTAAATTACAATGAATTGCTCGACCCATACCTTCAATGACAATCAAATCGACCTAAATGATAAACATTCAGAACATAATCATATTTTACAAATACTGAACAATTTCAGAGTCGCAAGTTACGATTTGATTACAAGACGTTCGGTAATGTGAACTCATATATGTCCTCCAGGTAGAGAATAGAGATGACAACATAAACGGATATGAAGTAGGGTTATAAGATTTTATGCTAACTATGATGAGTACGATTCGAGTCGGTATGATATAATATAATACATAATGACAGATATTGTCAGTAATTTCAACCGACTTGTGTATCGACGAAATCATATTCTTTTTTAACTCAGGATTAAAAATTTGAAAGTTATTTACTATAAATTACTACCGAACAAAATAAATAGCGAAAAACAACTGTGGAATGATCTATTCAGATCAAAGTTATGAGGAAAATAAAGATTGATACATTTAAACCTTTGAAATGTTCATGTACTGAGCAAATAACAGAGGATCAACGGTAAAAAATAACCATGTATATATATACCTGTTCACGTTCTGCCAATTGAACCAACGAGCTAGCAAGTAGACGGAAATCTAAACAAGGTGAAGTTTGACCATTTTCAGCTAGCATAAGTTGTCCATTATTAAGCGATTCAGCTATTAAAGGCTCGAAAGAGGCTATCATGTGTAGGAGTAGCTCCAGTTCTTGATAAGTTATATCATTGATAGCAGGACCTAAACAAAGAAAAATACTTAAATCAACAATGAGGCATTGAAATAGGCATAAGTTATACAAAAATTTACTTGATAAAAAGTAAATTCAAAGTAAAAATCAATAAACATTTTCTTAAAAGTCCCTAAGCAAAGTGAAATTCTATCCTTACTCAAAAGAGATAGAACATAAATATTATTATTAACTTATCAACAAGATATAGATTTGTATACTTGACATTGAGCTATACACTTAGTAATAGGGATAATGCTACAAACCAGTTGTCCAAGTCTAAATAAATAGAACAGAATTAGAACCTTTAATGGAGTAGCTGAAAATCGAACACTTTAATCATTGAAGTAATATTGTTAAAAATGTGGTCATCACTATAAAGCACAGAAATTTCCTAGTTTATCTACTGTTTCGCAGTATGACCTAATTGCTAAAAATTTTAATTGTTGCCATTGGATTCCGTTATACTTTGTGAACCTAATATATCAAGCTTATAATCCTATTTTCACTCTCGCCCTGATGAGTATGCCCCAATCTAAGATATCTTATTGTTACCTAATTTAAAGTTTCACCCAAAACAACGAAAAATTAAACAACAGATGTACGTTGACGAGTGTTAATTATAATTGCTTTGTACTAGTCCTTTATACTTCACGACAATTTGGTTGCAAAAAATATATGATAAATACGGTACTATAGGGGTTTCATGCTTTGAATTACGTGTATTTATTTTAATGCACTTGTGATCCACTCAGCCAAAAAAATAAACAACTAAAAATTTGTGAGCATAAAATAATTATGGTTAGTCATTGTTAGTAAGATTTAAGTTAGTTTATTGAACACAACTATAACCATAATTATATCATACTGTTTACTACTAACACCACAACTTTCAAGGTTTCACCCAATAGGGAATAGTCTTTTTCAAGAGTCCACTTAGTAGAAAGCAGAAACATCTAGTCAGAATAAGTGATATGCTGAAATTTGATCAACTGGAAAAAGTGACAGGAACTGGCCACAAACATTTTTATAAGTCTCACTATTTAGAAAAAAGCAATATAAGGAGATCGGAAGACGTTTAGAAAAAAAAACTTGGACCATGTGATTACTCAATTTCTACCATTCTCTACCCACTAAACGTGAACAGTCGGTAATTTAGACAATTGAGTATAATTGAACAGTAATTACACAACATCGTGAACCGAAGTCTATTAATTTAATAAATACTGTTTACTTGAATTAGCCGTCATTATTACTTTACATCCACGACTAAGAAATTCCATAGCAAATGGTAGTACACCAAGTATAATATCTGCACCACTATTATCGCAGAAAATTAAAATACAACGATAAGGTGATCCGGATACGCTGATTCGATTAATCCAATTATCATAATTGTCAACTAACCAAGGTCTAGACTATAAGAAAAAATATAAATATATGATAATAGTGAATAATTCCATTTTTAAGAAAACCGATATAATTAAAAGATATAAATAATAGAAATTTAAGTGTATATGAGCATGACTTTATCTAGTTATACTTATAAGTAAGGTGATGATGTTTATGGAGCATAAGTATTTTCAAAAGCGTACCTAAAGCAAACAATTTAAAGATGTTTGGCACTGAGATACAAACTTGTAAACAGAAATCGGTCTATAATCAAAATTTTGAAGTACATCTGTTAAGACTGAACAAAGTGTGCGGCTTTCTAAGATAAATTGAGTGAAATGAGATTGAAACTTATAACTCAGTAATGGAAATTTTAGTCACTTGTCCTCTGAGACAACGCTTTTGTACAAAAAATTCAACCCACTTGAACTTTATCTAATATAGCATGAAAGTCAGCGGCACCAAATTTATTCTTTGGAGCTTCCTTTAGAAATTGAATTGCCTCAGCTGCACCCCAGTCAAACATATTACCAGCCAAAAGACCTTCAATCAAAGAAAGTTGACGATTAGACCAATCCAATTTAGAAAGTTCACTTAATCGATCCGTAAGAGCAGAAAGAGCAGCTCGATTTTCAAACTTTCAAAATAAAACAAAAACGAACCATTTATGATAAAATAAAATGACATATCAAATAATTTTTAATAATGTTATTTTAATATTCCAAGATGAATATTTTATTATATATGAACAATGAGAAATGTTTAATGCAACTGAATAGCCTTATTACATATCTATGAGTCAGATGGTGAGACTTGGATTAATATTTGACAGTGGACAATAGTAATCAATGATTGGAAGACGAGCAGCGAAGCTACTATACTAACGCTTTTCCTTACATATTATTTAAATTTTTCGCTTACTCTTTTCTGTAAACAAAAGACATCCCCAAATCCATATTCACGTAAGAAATGCTGTTGAGCGGATAAAAGGCATCTTACAGTGAGCACTCCATGACCACTTGGATCAGCACTCAATTCACGTAGGAAACGTTTATATCGTTCAGCGAACTGATGTGAACGGTCAGAGGCATCTGATAATGTGTCAGATTGACTTTCTTCAGCTTTTGCTCTGTGATATTCTATACAGCTCTGAAATATACAAAAATCAAATAAATTACATTAGAAAGGTATTGAAGCTGAGTGATACTGAATATTACAATAAAAGAATGTACTATGTGACGTAACCGATAAAACACGTTACGCTTTACTAATAAAATGTTTTCCATAACCTGGCTTCTTAACAATTACCAGATATTAATTTCAAACAAGATTTATTGAGATATTTCAGACCAAGAAAACTGAGAAACTACAACTTAAAAATAGAAGCCGACTAGCATCAGTAAACGATTGCATTACGAAATAAACACTTTTCTCAAATAAGCTACTTAAAATCTATTTCCTTCTCATTGACATATTTCAAATCCACACACATAGAAAGAAGAAATTCTTACAGTTCGACTGATTCAGTGATTGAGAAGTACATTTTTGAGTAACAAATAAAGAGATAAATTATCTGTTTTGTTGGAAATGTGAAGACAAAGCTTTGAAAACTATTATAAGACGACCCAATACGTATGTAGTGTGCATGCGTAAAAAAAATTCGTTTATGGTATTTTTATACTGTTTCAGTTGTGAGTTTTCATTTAACTCAGTAATTGTTGGTTTGTCTTTTACTGTTTATAACTTACAGTTAAAATAATCAATCGCTTTGATCAATGCCATAAGATAAAATTTATCAAAGCAATGTGATATATGAACGCAATACATTTGGAATAATGTGATCATACATTAACTTGTTAAGATATTTATTTGTGAAAAATAGAAGGTCAGACTAGACAGTAAAATCTAAAAGAAAAACAAAGATAGTGGGTAAAAAACAGTATGAATCATACCACCCTGGATAATATTTATCTCATAAATCAGACTGGTTTGATCCTTGTTTTTAATAATGCTTGAATGTTTTAACAAGTTAATGTGCAGTCTGATCGCTCGAAATATACGGTCCTAGATTATCACATAGTTTCAATAAACTCTGTTTTCTTACTGCATTATCTAAAAAAGTTAACAAATTAGAAAGTGTATCGACCGAAGTTGAGCTCCTACATCACTGAATCCCAGCTTACTGGTCTAAAGGCTAAGT
Source organism: Schistosoma mansoni (assembly GCF_000237925.1). Lineage (NCBI taxonomy): Eukaryota > Metazoa > Platyhelminthes > Trematoda > Strigeidida > Schistosomatidae > Schistosoma > Schistosoma mansoni. Next base: position 38,396,591 of record NC_031502.1, read on the forward strand.
GTATGCATACAAGACCGAAGGTCCTGGGTTTAATTTTCGGTTACGGGGTCGTAAATGCCCATTTTTGAACAGTCCTACACTAGGACGAAACGGTAGTCTAATGCTTTCGGGTTTTCAATGGTTGTTTAACTTATATCGGTTTTTGATATCAATAAAAATGATACCTGTTATTAAGTACTGTGCCATAAATGACCTAATTTTATACAGACTGAGACTTTGGATTTGTGGTTCGTTGGTGTCTTGGAATTAACGTACACAAGTGAGTTTTTAAATTAAATATGACCGAAGGTGCGTCAGTTGACTTTTAACGTGCTTAGATTGGGGATTGGGCATAGTAGAATTATCCGTGAGAGTTATTATTTACCGTAACCAGGTTATGAGAATTAGTGTTGTTGGAGTAACGCGGGAAACACAACATGTTATAGGTCAATTGCAGTAGACGTTAGCCTTTTTCACTAATTTATTATTAGTTCATAAAAGCTTAGTATCATATTGAGTTAATAAATACTCCGAAAAAAATCTATAGAGGACTATTTTCAGACAAATAAAATCGAAGCTGTCCACATTTCATACACATACTATTGACATATTTAAATGGATAGTTATGAAGAAAGTATTTTACTCGTTGTGCTTAGTCAGTCAGTCAGCTACAACGTAGGACCAGGCACATATATGCATCGATCCAAGTTGCTATACCTCGTTAGCACAACAAGATGAACACTGGATTCATAGAAGTACTTAATTTAGTGATGGTAATATATAAAAGAAAGGTCGTTGTGCTTAGCTACCTATTCAAACAGTAATCGTAAGGACTGTATTACAAATGAAATAATTTTACGCTGCTTCAACTTTCTACTTCATTTTATTTCCATTTTGTGCAGATTTTATATTTTCTGGTTTATTTAACAACCTGTTTCTTTTGAAAGTTGTTTCTTAGCAAAAAAATTATTTCGACTCGCTGAATACCTCAATGGAAAGTAAAAGTTTTTCTTAGTTATAGTCTTAATTGAATTGTACCTAATGTCATATACTACTTTTGTCAAATTCTATTAATTTCTTCCTGATTGTACCTCCCTTTTACCTATTTAATTTATTAAATATAGTATTTTCTTATTTGTGCATTCCATAATACTTTAAGTGTCCAGTTCTACTGAAATGTATGAATTAAAAATAAAGCAAATAAAATTATTATCAAATCAATAAACTCGAAATCAAAATGAGTTAGAAAATTATTTTATAGTTTTGTTCAATTCTAAGAAACTTCTTATTCTTCTGAAATACGAGAGTGATTATACTTGAATGGCAAGAAGTTTATCTAATGCTTATACTATCTGTTTAGTGGTAAAGATTTGTAGCTCAGGTGGATGATTTTGGTGGAGTTTCGTTCTCTGAGCTAGGTAGCTTCGTCGTGGAACTTTCATTATTCTTTTGAGCAATATCATCAGCACAAACTCCAGGTAGAAGAGAAGCGTTCGAATCTCTCCACATATGACTCACAGTTTGTCCCGTAGATCTCGATGTTGATTGGTTATTGTTGACCTTTAACTTGTTACTGTCTACTTCTTTATTTTCATTGTATCTCCCGCTGATTCGATTCCTGGGCCTATATTTGTCCATTATTTTTCTGACTGATTGATGTTTGTTGATTGCTGATTGACCTTAGCGTCAAGCTTCTAAAAATCCTCTAATCGTTTTGGTATTCCCTCCACCCAAGATCTCAACATTTTTCAAGTTGAATGTATGTCCACATGTTTTTATATAGGTGAGATTTCATGGTGTTTGACCGCTAACCAAGCACTTCACCTGAAATTTGTGCTGCTGATGTTATTCAGATGAACAATCAAAGCTCAACGACCAAACCGTCCAGCTCAAAGAACAAAACTCCACCTAAACCTATTTAATATTACTTACTTCGAAACAGCCTAACCAATAAATCCTGGCCTCTTCATCGTGAGTTAGATCCCATGTATCTGGTGAATAATTTGCAGGCGACTCTAGTAAATGAAACATTTCTAGAGAATGTGTAAATACACGATCGAGTTCAAAGTTAGGCAGTTTTGAAATTTCGTGTTTCTGTGAGGTAGACTTTGAAGAACGTTTTGAAACAGAATTGCTTTCTTCTGCTTTTTGAGCGATTATTGAGTGGTTCGGATTCGATACTTTACCAATTGAATTCACGATTGGCAGATCGTGGGAAGAAACTTTACTGAAATCAATTTCTCCTTTACTGTGATTGGTCGCATATAGTTTTGATTCAAATGGAATATCAGAGAAAGGAGTATTACCCGAACTAACTACATAGTTCTCAGACCATAGTGCTTTTCGTTCCGTTGAATTATTATTCGTACAAGCTTTCAGAAATGCACCTACTGCCCCTAAATACCCTTCATGCCGTAAAAATAGAGCTTTGTATTCTCCACCTGACCAAAACCGAACAGCATAGGTAATTACCTCGATAGACAAAAAGCATGAAATTTAATGCGTTAGATCAACAATTACAATGTAACGCAGAATAAAATTAAACAGTTCATAATAACTTTTAGTGAAATTCGACGGAAACATTAAATTGAGAATGTGAACGATGAAATTATATGGATGGAATTAGTGAACTTCAAAGAATAATATACATTCCCTTGATTATAGTGATAGTATGAAGCATTTTACACAACTTATTAACTTTTTATAGCATACAAAACGTGAACACAGTAGCACTAAAACAAAGCATGAAGCCATTATTAGCTTTCAGTATCAGATTTGAATAAATCCAAACCAAATGGATAAGAGTTATCATCCAGAAAACTGGATTTATTATTGATGAATAGTAGTTTTCAAGGATGATCAAACACTAATATTTACTTTTGTTTCTCATTTTATAACCCCAAAAAAACATAATTTGATATTAAAACCCCATAAGTACGGTGGAGTTCGACTTTAAGGACTTTGATATGCTTTTTCCTCTGAAAATAAGGGAGGTATTTTTCCGGTATTTGGGTCATCCTAATCCAATCGTAATCGCAAATACTTTAAACAGTTATACTCGTCGCTATCATTCCACACAAAACAGTGTTTTCTTACCCATTGGTAACTTTAACTATGTTAAGCATACTGAATGAGGCAGTCATGGTGTTTTACAAAGCAGCTACCATCTACTTCGATACATTATACTAGTTAGGGAAAGAGTATGTTGGGAAAGTGTTATTTGTTCCCAAACCATGACATAGCAGAAGTAAATCATATTACTGACGGTGTGAATAAGCTAAATTGGGATATGTGCATTTTCCTAACCGAGATCTAGTAGACAATTATAATATATCTTGAAAGATATTAGGCAACATGAACTGGAGTCAGTCAGAGACGTGGATGAATTTACTGTTTATCTTCTTTTGAATTCTAAGTTTTGATATTACCGTATATTTTTCTTTTTTTTTCTTTTAAACGGTATCCATCATATTTAACTTACCAATCCAGTTGGAATTATAATTTCTACTCGTTTACTTTATGTCATATAGTATTATGTTCGTGTAAATGGTGAGGCTTTGGACAAACTCATATTTACGCCGTACTCTACGCCGTTTGCGACTATGATAATCCGGATGTACTCAAAGGAGTAGGATGTCTACTAGTAGGTTGATGGCTTTACTAACGAGAACATATCATAATACAAGTGTAATTTTCATTCCCAAAGGAAAGTGCTTACTTCCATTGTTAACCCATGTCCTCGAATAAAATATCCACCAAAAATAATTCGTGTAAGGCTATGCTGTTTAGCGTACAGACAAGCTAATTGGCCTATATTACTGTAAATATTAATCAAGAAAAATGTTAGTTAATATATATACATAACATAGTTTTAAGCATGAAAGATTTCGTTCTTCATGGAATCAGAACAAAATGAAGTTGGTGGGTTAAGAACAGATCTGAAACAACTGTTTAGGGCTCACTGGATATTAATAGTTTTCCATTTAAAATCAGTTTACGGTGAGAATTATCTTAGGACTGGGTGACTTTGTGGAAACCAAGATGGAGGACAGCCGCTTAATAAATAATCTATTTGGACAAACGATACAATATCGAATCCGATATTTAGGTAAACTTAATGATCTGTAGCTTCATAAAATAGCAGAGCTTGATGGCTGGACATAATCCCATGTGAATGGTCTCCATCATTAATCATTCACAGTTACAAGAAAGGACAGAAATTTTTTGTGATAACTACAGACGAACCAATCTGAGACATACTCGAAAATCATTAGGATATGATTACGGATCTTATTGAAACATAGCCTGCTTATCGTGAGACCACTGAAAGAGCGACGGTAAAGTTAGACACAGGACACTGGTGAAATATAGCAAAACGGTCGGTGAAGATGTATCTCTATCGACTCACGTGGCTAAAACACGTACTGAATATACTGAACCACAGTCTATGTTAAAGCGCAATGTTGGTTGGCATCGAAGTAGATAGAAGGAGAGGTAGGAATGGCCAAATAAAGAAATAGTAGGTGCAGGCTACTCGGTTGATGTACTCATGGTTATTGTAACTGATGGTCGGAGACACTGAAATGTTTCAAAATTGGTTGTAGTAAGGCGGACACACTTTTCTACTCCTACATCCTGAGTTTGAAAACTGTTCACAAGTTCATTCTTTCTTCTTATATCACATTCTGTGTTTATTCTACTTTATTACAATTATTACCATTTCTACTGATTTGATATTCATCTTGATATCTTCATCTCACTGCGCTAGTATGTTATAGTGACTCACACCAATGCATATTTGCATCAGATCATTATATTTCTTATGACTGACTGGTCTTAAAACATATTGATACAAACGAAAATGGAGCTTCCAGTACTTAATAAAACAGTTGACAGGAATACATTGATATAATTTTATGAATTAAAAAGGATCCAGTAACCACAAAATCAGATCATTGTAGTAGATGAATACCTACGCTGATAATTCAGATTTGATGCTAATTTTCACAAATGAAGCGGCAAATAAATAAAAAAACAACCTTTATAAAGCAAAAATGAATCAGACAATAAACTTCTCATGATATATACATAATTTTATGAACGCATACAAAATATGGCAGTCGAGAAATGAATTGATGCATCACAACTTATGCAACTATCCATATAGTGTAAAGAACTGAAAATTCACTACCACGAAATGGTGTCGGAAGATTTAATAATTCAATTTAAAGTAAATGATCATCACACGAGTAATAAACTTTAAAAAGAATTATTATTATTACAAACCATAATTTGTCGTCCTAAAATCCGGATTATAACCTGTTTTCGCAGCTGCTTCTTGTTCGGGAAGGAGATTCTACTTGTGAGAACATATAAAGATGCGAAAACAGGAAGAAACAAATATTGATGGAGTCCGAGTTCTCACACACTCAATTATATACCAGTGACCGACTAAACGATGAAGTCTAAAGAACGCTGCGCCAGAAATGATTCTTGTTCTTGTGAAACATAAATCGATCGCAGAAACCAATACTGACTTTGAATATACGTTCAGTTTTAGTTACTAAGATTGGAGAAAGTTTTTTCCATGATGAAAAAAATACCGTAAATCAAAAGATCATGCCATTTGAAATAGTAATAAGATATTATATATCATCAGTAAACATAATAATGTATGACTGGAAGTCATTACTAACTCTTTTACTGTTAAACTTTACAGGATATAATACGGGATTCACTAGCTGTAAGACAAACGAAAGAAATACTGATGAACACTTACTTGCTAACTGTAATTAGTAGGGACTTCACCATATCACCTAACACACGGGGTTGTTCCGGATGACGAGCAGCTAGACCAAATGAGCTCGCAATTACATCCCCAGAAAGTCCAAGTGCTTCATACGCACCTCCATATATATCGCGTACCAACATGTCAACATGGCGGTGGTCACCAGAATCCGCCATTTCCAGAAGCTCATCGAAAGTAAACTTCCCTGTAGTATTAAAGTCATCGAAATTACTAGCGGAACATGACAGTAACACGAGAAAAAGTTATCGTGCCCACAATGAAGTTTAGATAAAACAACCAGTAGTCTTTATCATATTAACCACATATACGGGCATCAATATGTCATGACTTTAATAATATGGAAAATTTAACTGGTCAGAAAACGGTGAAAATTTTCATCAGGACATTATTGATGCCATTTAAACTCAGACTGTAGACGATGACCGTTTTATTTCATTAAAAAACCAGCAAAACTAAAGCTTTAATTTGAAGTGACTTAACTAACGTTTTATTGACTACTGCGAAACAGATATGCTCCAAAAAGTGAAGAATACTAGTTCATGATAGTCTTACCTCCAGATAACAGCGTTCCTAAACCCCAAAAAGTGCCACCTCCAATAGACGTTCCACCAACCCTTTGATAAGACGTGGGACTTTCAACTTTCAAGAAACTAACGCCAGACCCAACATTGACCAAAAGGAAAGGAAACGTACTCACCAAGCAATTTGGAACAAAGACGTGGGCTGGAGTAGCATGTTTGTCATAATAAAATAACTCATCTGGGATGTTTCGAAGCATAAATACACATCCTCTTACAAGACAATCCATTTCATCTTCTTTATCCAATTCAACTCCCAACTTCGAACAAATTAGTTCACGATAGCGATAAGCACCCCCACCAGTCACCTTGATCTTATTAATTGTCTTTTTGGATAAAGTACCTTGATGTGTAATGTTAAAAAGAATGAAATCCAAACATTCTTCTATGTTCTTAGTTTCAAATTTCATGAAACATAATTTTTGTCCTTCATCTTCGTGCTCTGTGTACTCATAAAAGTCAAAAGGTATTTCATTTTCACTGACGCTTTTACAACACTGCTGGGGTACAGAACGTCTATACCGGAAAACGCGTTTGTACACTAATTTCGCAAGTGAACCACCGATGTCTAGTGCGAATATATTTTCATGAGCACCATGATCAAACAGTGGGTCAGAAAATTTTGAAATATCGACCGCTGAGGCATATGACATGGTAAATCTTTTAAGAAGTGGATCTGGAAGTGAAAAATACACAGATACGTCAGAAAATAAACAAAAGACGTAAGACTGATGAGATATTTAATTGGTATATCATTTATTTTCTTGTGAACCCTGATACCAAAACAATACGGTAAATACCGAATCTATGGATTTGGTAAACATTTATGCTAAAATAATTATTTCTTATCTATCTTAGTTCCAGCTGGCTTCGTAAGTGTTCATAGACTTAATTGTAAGTTTTATTAATTTAGAAAACATCATTGTCATAGAATTGATAAGTAATCAACCTTTTACATGGAATTATGGACTCACAAGTTCGATGATTAAATCAGTCATTCAGCTACAACGTAGGACCAGGCACATATATGCGTTGCCCCAAGTTGCCATACCTCATTAGCACAAGATGAACACCATATTCACAGTAGTCAGTTCAGTGGTAGTAATATATAAAAGAACATCGCGTATAATGGTACAATACAGGAAAGAATTACGGCAATGCTTATCTATTACGACAGACCAGTTCTTCTTACAAACTATGGTTTAACTACTTTAGAACTGCGTTCACTTTACGAAGTGAACTAAGAAAAGTGGAACAGATGCGCAGTAACTTTCGGGTACTTGTTATCAAGTCGACTGGAGTTTTTGTACAATTGGTGATTTTCCGAAGGCAGTATTGGGGATAACCCGAAATCGTTCAGGGTGTAGTTAAAATGCGAAAGAAAACATTGGGGTTTGATCAAAGGACGTACATTAGTCTCCCAAAATTTTTCGAAAATTCTAGGAGTTTTGTACTATTTCCCCAAAATCTTCTATGACGGCTACCCCAAAATTTCTTAAAAATAGGGAGATCGTGTATTAACATATTTCGAAGTCGTGCTGCCACTCGACACAAGTGGACGGGGTAAATGGAATCCACAAAAAAGCGACTACTTTTAATGAAGTTCAAATTCACTTTGACTGTATTTCGGACGCCTAACTTAATACAATAGTAGAGCTCAGTAACGTGCAGTCTTAACGAACACTCAAAAGTTCTGCCAGCTTCAAATACTTGCCAGGACTTTTTTGTAACCTTGAACTTGTCAAGGTGATGAGCTGAAGCTTCTAGAGATTGTGTAATGAGATACAAAGATGTTGTGTTTTCACTACATTAGGAATACACAGATGTATCCATGCATAAATACGTGGTTTTATTGGATGATCTGGTAGCACCAAATAGTAGAAATCATGAAACTAATGATGCCATACGCATTCGGATTCTGACAACGCCTTTACACGTACCACATTTATGATAGAAAATATACCAACCCATTCAAATCAGGATTCGGAAATTTGGAGGTTCGAATACATATTTGGAAGGCTATATATATATATTGGGAAGCGTTTAATATAAGCCGGGATGTGTAGAGTAATGTATCCACTCGTTATCTGGTGCGGATGAGTGACTGAGAGCCTCCATGTACGTGTTTCCAGTAAAACTGATGAGGTCAGAATGCCCGTCGAAAACTCACAGAACTATTTATTTTGAAGACTTATTTACCGATACAAAACTATGGAAGTTGAAGACAGGGAGCAAGATGGATCGACACAATCCTCAATGATGTCGAAACTTCTTCAGCATAGCAATCAACGGTATGTCTGATCATCAGATGGATCTTGTATTTGTCGCCATTGTTTAGTTGTGGTTAAAGGGTCTTCACATAAAGTATAGTGACAAGAAACAATTTGTAGTGACGTGTGAAGTGGATAATTTGATACGACTAACAAAGGGAAAGTTGAAGTAAGAGGAGAGCTGTCCGTTCTAAAAATTTGAAGTTGTTGCAAAATACTTCACAGTGTTTTAAAACGCTAATGAAGAAACGTAATGAACACTAATTAAAAGGGATAGTAGTATTTTTCTCCGTTGAGTTGATTTCTATTGTCTTGGTAGTTTATTACGCTTTAAGACTACTGTTTGCACTTTAATCGAATTTATTTCAACTAAATTAATAACCATTAGTCCTCTTCCAAATTAATTTATCATCCTTACATTTTAGTACATTAATTCTTTTTCTATATGTTCGTACTTTTGGTTCTGACAGTTTGCAGTTTTCCATTCATTATGGTCATCAGTTTCTCTCGTCTCTGAATATTGTTTATGTCTAGTTTCTTTTCGAAAACCTCTGATTGATTGCTGAACGGTAAAAAAAGCAATTGACAGTTCCAAAGCTGTTGATACTCTGTGGAAAGTGGCATTCATTGGATGGATGCAACGGATGATACCACGAAATTTGTACGAACCTAACAAACGACTTAACAGAAATAATTGCGTGTGGTTGTGTTAGCAGTGCTGCTCGGACACGAATAGCTTTCTATCCGAAGCGCATGCAATGGCGAATGCTCGTAAAGGTGTATTGGCAAGCGCGATAGAGACATATCAAATGGTACTCACTCGCTTGGCAACTAATTGATGAGGTCTCTCAAATAAGCACAAGTCGACTGACATGGACGAAGAGAGGAAGGATGGCCTCTAGAGAGGTCTGTTAGAAAAACCCAAGAAAGAGAGTTTCCTCTTTTTTTATTCCTTCAAATGAAAAACATCAGGAAACGCTTAGTCGCAAAGCTAGGTCTGTTTTCAGCACAAAATACAGCAACCTGACTACCCAAGCCATCGGCAGTCGTCAAAGATCCAACAGTGTCTGCTACACTACCAAGATTGCAACTCCAACGAAAGCTGGTGGTTGGGTACAGATAAGGAACAAGAAACGACCTCACGTTTTCAAAGAAAAGCCAGTCTACAAAAAAGATTGATCATATTGGTAGGTCAGCTTTTTGTATATTCAAGAGAAGTGAAAGCTCAGGCCCCAAATGTCGTTCTGAGCATAACATTGAGTCGATGAAACAGCTACTAGACCAGCATATGTCATAGAATGTCTCCGGAGTCACTTTGCTACAGGTTTTTAGACTAGGTAGCCAAATAGATTTGAAACAAACAAATCAGGTTGCTAAAAGTAGTATTAAAATCTCCCGATGAAAGGAATCTAATAGTACAAATTGGTCAAGAGGTTTTGCCTAGAGACTTGCCACTCGTGGACCGTGTAAAAAGACAGTAAGCTGAGAAGGAACTAAAACTAAGGTCAGGTGCTGTTGAGAGAGACCTTAAAACTGTAAATTTTCTGATGATGAAGCATCGACAGCGAGTGGTGCGGAAGCCCGTTTGGGTGCAACGTGAAGTCATTTAAATTGTCTTCGGATCTGTAACACAAATACCTGGCGCCTGCTCAACAAGCGATCGCAGCAGGCAGACTCTACGAGGCCGGATATGTTCGTTGTCACAGATACTTGGTTGATGCAGCTTGTAGACAGTAAGGAACTTGATTTGAAATTTTCTCATTCGTAAGAGTCGACGGAATCTACTAGCCTAAAATAGGAGTAGCTCTATTTATTAGAAATACTGTTCTACTTACTGTTATTGATAACATATCCTATCAAAGTGGGACGTGTGAATCAGTTAGTTGCCACTTGAAAGAAAAACGACAAGGGCTGCTAATTGGTTCGATCTACTGCAGTCCAAACTAAGGGGTGAATGAGGTCCCGCTAGACAGTTTCAACTCTTGATCATCAAGTGGTCAATATTTAATCTTAGGGGACTTAATTTAACCCACAGTAGAGAGAAGAAATCTGAGGACTGAACTGTCGAAAAATTCATTCGAAGAGAAACTAATTGATGTGATTATCACATGTGCACAAGTGCAACATGTGAATGAAGCAACAAGGTACGAACCGGGCTCCAAATCATCCTTACTAGATCTTATATTGAACCATTATGAAGATGACGCCACAAACCTTCATTTTATACCATCCCTACGTAAGAGCGATTAGTCGGTTCCAGTTTTTGATTTTCATATAATCGTCCATTACGAGCATTTGTCAACCCGAGCCACACGAAACTTCCAGAAGGCAAATATACAAGGCATTATATGCTCAGTATCCTCAGTAGATTGGTCAGTAGAACCAGAGTCCCCCACTGAAACTGTTTGGAATGTATTCAGAAATTTGTACATAAAAGTCACTGCACCGCACATCCTATGGACTACACCAATGGGTCCGAGAAACTCCCCACCGTGGTTCAGCGAAGAGGTCCGCACCCTTCCTCGTAAGAGGAGAAGAATGTGAGAGATATTTAGGTTACTATGTATTGATGGGACGAAGCCTAAATATCGGGAAGCTAAAAATATTTAGGCCTCGACCCTCTGCAAGTCTAGAATATTGACCAAGAAAAAATTCTAAAGACCACCGTAAACGTCTATGTTCGTAAATAAACCAAAAGACTACAAAAAGAGGAAATGCTCTAGTATTATAGGGAGACAGCACTATTATTATTCACAAACATCTTATTGTGAAAAAACCACTTCGGATTTCTTCAGGAATGCAATAATACGCAAGTTTCAATGGTGTTAGCTTAACGTTTACCATATTTAAATACGAAGAAGGAAAGGAATGATAATAAATCATGTTCTTTGTAATTGAGAAGAATATTGAGTTGATTTTGAAGAAGGAAGGGGAAAAATAAGGGAATAGAAATGAATGAAAAGCGAAATACGTAAATGGTCTAATAAGCATTTCCGTGAACACAGAACAAAAATAAACGACTGTGTGTGTATCATCAAATGAATAACAAAGAGGAAAGACAAAAAATAAATAAGAATCTAACTTATTACTGCATTAAGATATGGTAGTAGAATAAGTGTTTATGCAGTACTGGTTTGGAGCGATGCTATGAAAGTTTCAATTAGGTGCAAAAGGTAACCAACTATCAATGTATATACACATATACATAATTATGACAAAACGAGTCTGAGAAGTTAATTTGAGTATAACATAAGATACTGTCTTAATTACAAACTTCGGGTGCTTAGGAACAATATTTATTTAGAAGGAAGAGAGGAAAAATATCCAAAGGAAAAAAAGATGAACACCTAGTGAGAGGGTTAAAGGATGATAATATAGACCTCTGAAGTAAACCATTAATTAAAAAGTTTTTAGTCCGCTTGGGTAAACACATTTAGATTTATGTAATAGAAGACCGAGTAAACCTTGGTATTAGTTTAAACTCTTGTGCAATAACAATTAAGAATGATGCCATAAATGTCAAAACTAGTTGCAAAGGATAAACAAATATAAATTTCCATATGTCGCATATATGCAGTGATAGTAAACTGAATCTGAAAAGTTAGTTTAATTAATAGTAACAAATGATAATTTGGTTTTAGTTATAGACTTTGGATGTTTGCGAGGAAAGGAAGGGAAAAAATGAGTGTCTACTGTGTCGAGGGACCAGCATCATCAGTAGAGGACTATCATAGTAAAGCTCAGGTATTATCAAATTGCTTAATGAATTTTCGTACCTTAGAGATGCCCTTTCCCTCAGTTCATAAACCCCTAATACACACTAGACTATTGAAGAACTGGATGTCTTTGGTTTGCTGAACGAGCTTGTTGTAGACAAATCCATGGGACCCGATGGAATGCATCCTAGATTACTAAAGAATTTGGCAAATCGTGTCGCTAATTCCACCAACATGTATTCTAATCTGTTCGTAATCCGAGATGGATTACTAAAAGACTGAAAGAACATCATAGTCAGTCCTATCTTCAAAACAAAAACGATAGACAATCCTGAGATTTATCGGCCCAAAAACCTAATCAGCGTGGTTTTGAAAATTTCAGAAAAGATTGTACGGAATTTGTTTAAGCATCCAGACGAGAACCGGATTCTTTCTGAAAGGCAGCGTGACTTTAGGACAGGTTATTCATTATTCACAAACTTGTCAGTAGTCCGTGAAAGTTGGAGGGATCTTAAAGATCGAAAGTTAACCGTAGATGTAGCCTACATTGCTCTCAGCGGGGCTTTTGACCAAACTCCTCACAACAGGCTGTTATACAAGTAAAGTAATATCGGGATCAGAGCCAATCTATTGATGTGGATAAAGGGCTTCCTAGTTGGACACCGACAAATGGTACAGGCTAACTTCAAGTTGTCTAACTGAGAAACTGTGTTTAGCGGAGTTACAATGCTGTTAATAATAATAATAATTTATTCTCAAATAACAGTTTGTTACATGAGGCATGCCGGTTTACAGGTAAGATCAAATTGTTACAGAAGTTACAACTTTCAATGTAGAAAATTACTCAGCTGGGTTGATATTTTATAAGATTTGAGTGAAAATGGATTTCGTAAGAAACATGTCAATATCACACATGGCGCACTTTATGAAGGTAGCGTTGCAACATACAGTTGATGGTCGAGAATACATTCATGCGAAGTTGGGGGCTTTTAGAAGCTTCGACCTTATATCCCTCCTGAATATCCGTGCCATATCTGTTTGCGGTGGGGTATCTCCAGGGGGTTGAAAAAGGTGTAAGAAAAAGGAAGAACGAAAGCAGAGCACACAATATTCATGGAGGAGTAGTTAAGGTATAACCATTTAGTCTATTTGTCTGTTACTGAAGTCCTTATTAGGTAAGAGCATACTAATGTGTTAAAGAAAAATAAGTATGAACAAGGTATGAGTGGGCCAGGAACTGTAGAAATGAATGTAGTTCAGAATGAAGTATGGGATTATGTGTATTTATAAAATAAAGTGCTGAAAACAGTATTCCGATACAAATGGCTGTCTCCCTTTTTTCGAAGCTGTTTGAACTCTCTTTTTTGTTTTCAGATTTTATAGGGTATGGAGTGAGCTTCGTTTGTAGCCCACTGTCTAGTTTGCTTGTAATAGGTTTACTCGGTAGGATTAAACTATACTGCCGAACCAATCAGAAGCTTTCACGGGTTTTCAAGGTCACGGCGCTAAGTTCGGTACCTGATGCTTACGTACGGTCGGTTTACAGCGGATTTTAGGGAAGACGTGATAATTTAGCGTCTACAATAGAAGTGATCATAAGATTTTGGCGCGAAATTCAATTATCCATTTGGATAAATAGAGTTTTGGCATTATAGCTGATGTCAGTTTGTGATGAAAACCCTAAGTATAATTCCTAGCCTTAATCATGAACTGTAAATCATAATTTGAGTTCTTCACACAGGTTTATAACCCTCATTTGGTCTTAGTTATTATGTTGACACTCTCAGAGTCACTCTAGCGTCGCTCAAAGGTTGTCCATAACTTATAGTCTCACCCATAACCCTAAACCCTACGCCTTAACCTTAACTCTAACCCTAACCCGTAAACCATACCAATATACTAACAGTACTGAAGCTATGTGGTCGAGGCTAAAAGAATTTTTGAGACCTTATCATGGTTCCAGAGGTCGACTACTATGGAGCCACATGGATGAGTTCCTGTATCGGATGCATTATGATTTTAAAACTTATGAACCAATATCTAACCTTGATAAGTTTTCAAGTCATGTAAAAAAATATCCCCTCTAATTTTTGAGTTTTGTATAATATATTTTTACTTTATACTAACTGTCTTCTGATTGGCTAATATTTCTCAAGGTCATTTAAGATTCGTTCAAAGGTCGGCAGTATAGTTTAATGTTACCGTTTACTCGGTAGGACATGGGATCAATTCAGCTTTTTTATTTATTTTTTTAAACATGGTTTAAAGAGGTATTTTGCATGAACAAGTTCGCATCAATACCGTTGGTTCGTGACATCCCACTAGACATAAGGAGCCGTAATTTAATATGTTCTGCCCTACAGACACGGGTGGATTGAAGTTATCTCCCCACCATCATGTTTGCTGGTCAGTAACGCCACCCTCCCTCCTTTTATGATGTTAGGCTCTCTTACGTTTGTGGTCAGTATGAATATTGCTTTAATCAAGGGCCATAGTTGGAATACACTGTCTCTTCAAGTTCCATGTTACAAGCAAATCAGATGGTAAAAGCATTGGTATTATGGGTTAGATATCCAGTTAATATATCGTACTGCTATGAAGATAACTAATGGTGAAAGTTATGAGACAAGTCAGATTATATGTGGTTAAGAGATGGTAAGGACTAATAGCAAACCAGAGGATATGAAAGAGAATATTGTAAAATTTTCAGGGTAAGGAAAGTAAAACATTGAACAACTCACAAGAATTTAGGAAATTTGGGCTTCTTTTGATCGATCTTTGTTGGTCAGCATCCATTAGTGAGTTATCTGTCTACTTGTGATAAGAAAAATAAAAGGACATGATACTTAGGAAGAATAATGTGGTTTTAACCATTAGAGAGATTCGGAATCTAAAAGTGAGGGTAAGAGCCGAAGGCCATGGTTAATAATCAATAAATAGTGGGGGAGGATAAAGCATGTTTTCTTTAGTTTGGTTATATTCATACTAACGACAATGGGGTTCGTCATATTCTTGTTCCGTCTAGATATTAGGCGGTCCATAATAAAGTGCCTCATTGGTGGGCGGGAGTTCAAGGAATAGTTGGTGAAGTTCTTTAGAGTTTAGTAACAGGGTTATTAGCCTTTTATATTTGGTAAAGGTGTCACAGTTACGGATAGGTATTAGCAACCTGTTCCACAATAAACTATACCGAACTGTAAAAAACTTACAACGCATTTGTTTTTGGTGTTTTACGGTAAATAGTGTATATGCATTGTTCCTTAGTCTATAGGCTGGGTCATTGATCATAGTTGGGCGGGAGGTTAGGAATGACAGTCCATTTATTGCTTTGTAGAAAAATATCAGATTGTTCCTTAACCTATGGTGCCATAAAGGTTCTAAAGAGAGGTGCTTACATCTGCCTGTATAATCGAGAGTGGAGTCACTTCCTAGCAGTTGGCGTGTAAAGCGTCTTTGAACATCTTCAACTCTTATTTTGTCAGTGGTATTCATATTAGAGAAGATAAAAGAGCAGTATTCTAGAGAAGGTCGTACACATATTTTGTAAAGGGTAAGCTTAGCCTCTGTAGTGAAGAAATTTTTCGTTATGAAGCCAATTAGACGTCTAGCTTTAGAAATAATAGAGGAGGCGTGTGCTTTAAAGTTTAGGCTTCCTGTGTAATTAATCCCTAGATCGTGTACTGAATTAAGTGTCTGGACTTTACTTTTATTTAAGTAAAGTTGTGGTTCATAGGGGTGCTTTCCAAAGTGCATGATCCCGCATTTGTGGAGGTTAAATGGTAATTGCCACTTTTCGCTCCAGATACTTAGGTTATTGAGATCATCTTGAATCAGGGGAACACTTTCACTTAGAGTCTCAGGCTTATAGCTGTATACTATTTTGAGATCATCAGCGTATAAGTATGGTTTCCCAGATTTTATGATGTTACGTACATCGTTTATATACATTAGAAACAAAAGTGGGCCTAATGCACTTCCCTGGATGACGCCACTAGGTATTGAGAGACAGTCATCGTACTTTACCATTTGTTCACGTCCCTTTAAGAATGAAACAAACCATGAATAGAGTGGGTTGTTGATTCCAAAGGACCATAGTTTGGCTAGTAGCTTTTTGTGTGGAACCTTATCAAAAGCTTTCTTAAAGTCTAAAAATACGACTGATACAAGGAGTCCATTGTCTCGTTTCAGAGTTATATCATTCATGTAGTCCACTAGGCATGTATCACATGATCTGGACCTAAGAAATCCATGTTAGGAGACCGAGATGAGATTATTAGTAATTACATGTTGGACTAACGCCGCCTTAACTACTTTTTCCATCACTCTAGACACCACTGAAGTTATGTTTATGGGTCGGTGATTTTCGTCATTTGCTTCAGGTCCTGTTTTAATTTTGGGAATGATGTGTGTAGTTTTCCAGGCAGTAGGGTAACGTGCTGTAGAGAGTGATATCGCAAATAGTTTGAGTAATAAAACACACATATCATCGCCTCCACGTTTTAGCATGCTAGCCGGAATACCATCTGGTCCATCAGTGTAGGAGTGTTTCAATGTACTAATTGCCTTATAGATATTCTGTACATTGAAGTCTACATTAGTAATCTCACAGGCAGATGCTGTGATAAGTTCTAGATCATTAAGTGGTTTTTCATCAGTTAATGAGGAATAAAAGTGTTCATTAAATAGTTACGTAACAAGTTTAGGATCTTAGTATACTTGTTTGTCTTTGATAAATATGTTTCCTCTCGACTTAGAACGTTTAAGTTTATTTTGAAAGAGTATGGTGAGTGCAGAGGAGTTAATACTAAGTTCGACAGCACGTTTTTCCTGTTCGACTGCTTTTTGTGTGATTATTACGTTTGTCCGGGCAAGTATTTCTGTCATTGTTACTAAAGAGGAAAGGTCATTAAAGTTGTGGAAGCGAGTACAATGTCTTTGTAGACGTCTTCGTGTACCGACCGGTATATACAGATCTTTAGAAAACTTAGGTCTCCAGTACTCTAAAGGTGCGATTTTGCTGATACGTTCGATGTTGTGATAAAATATATTGGTTAGTGTGTCGGTATTGTTTGCAGTAAAGAATGTTCCTTCCGTAAACAAATCATCTTCCTAACCTCCCGTCACCATCAGTTTTTTACATGCTGACGATGTCAGGGTACGGAAAGCGACAAAAGGTATAGCTGATGGTGTAGAGCTGAAAAATGACCTGCAGAAATTAGTTGACTGGTTGAAAATTTGGCAGTTGCTTCCGAGCACAGTATGATGCATGTTGGTCACAAAGGTACAGGTGCGTGTATGCTAAATGACGATGGTCCATCTGTTATCCAGACACACAATGTCTTGGTAGTTATCGTTACCCATGACTTAAAGACTGTTGAGCGTTGCCGTGCGACAGCAGCCCAAGATATTCGAACCCTGTGGTCAGTAGGTATGACTTTTATCCATGTCGACGCTACAACTTTTTTGACTTTGTATACAGTATTCGTGTGTTCTATACTCGAGTACTGCATACGAACGGTCAGCCACTGCCTAAAAGGAAACAATAACCTGTTGAAAATGGTTCAAAGAACCATACCTAAGCTGGGTCGAAAAGTGATAAAGATCCCGTATGATGTTCGACTAGCTAGGCTAAGTCTACTTCCCATCGAATCGTCAAAGAATGGAATTCATTATTAAGTAGCCTGCAGTCCTTTGCAAACTGAAACTAAAACTTTGTCATGTATTGTCTGTCTATTCTTCATATCGTTCCCTTTTTATAAAATGCCAACCATTTGGTCATTGCGTACGAACCTGTGTTAAGATGTTACAGATTGTCTTGACAGAATGGAGTAACCGGCTGACAAGTGAAAATAACCGGTGAAGATAAAATTGTTCCGCGGCTATGTGAATCTATTAAATACGTCTCACAGTGGAAACATTCGGTAGCCGTATAACAGTGCAATTTAACTTGCAATTAACTCTCCAAACTAACTCCCGAACTTGACGGTTACTAGAAGTTTTCAAATGGCTATAAGCTTGGCATGTGTTCAGAATAATGAAATGAAATCGAGATATATCTGTAGGTAATTCACAGTTAGGTACATAAATGGAAGATAAACTTTGAAATCGGCACTCCTAAACATGAGGATTAGAGAACGTTTTTAGCTCAGGTGGATCATTTTGATGGAATTTTGTTCTTTGGGCTGGATGGGTTCGTCGCGCAGCTTTCATCAATCTTCTGAGCGACATCATCAGAACAAATTTCAGGTAAAAGTGAAGTGTTCGAATTTCTCCATATATGGCTCACAGCTTGTCCTGTAGACCAAGATGTTGATTGGTCCATGTTAACCATTAACCTCTCATTGTTTACTCCTTTGTTTTGGTTGCATCTCTCACTGGTTTGAAATTCGGTCCTATGTTTGACATCAATTTTCCTGATTGGTTGATTAATTGTGCCAATTTCAATGTGCTGCTCGATTACTGATTGACCTGAGTGCCAAGCTTCCAAAATTTCTCCGTTGTTTTTGAAATTGCTGCTAGCCAAAATTTTCATATTTTCCAGTCAATGTGTGTCCACAGTTGTCCACGCGCATTGATATAAGCGAGGACTTGTCATGGCGTTTGACTAGTGATTGGTGCTTATGCAGGCGAAGTTGGAGAGGGCGTCCGCTTTGCCCGATGTACTGTTTCTCGCGGTTGGCACAATTTATTTTGTAGATAGTGTTCGGTTTTTCTTCTTTTGTCATTTCGTCCTTTGATTTCCATGGGATTGATTGGGGTGATTTTGTTGGTTTGTGTGCAACACCTATTCCTAAGGGTTTCAGCAGTCTCGTTTTGGTTTCTGATATGTCTTCTATATATGGTTGTTGGGATGACCCTGCAATTTTCTCGCAAGCGACATGACAAGCTCATGAGTCATCAAGGAGCATTTCAACCAATCAGCGATCAGTTAAAAGTTATGTGAAGTTATGTTACTAAAATAACGAAAATGGAAAAGTCACATGTGGAGATCCTGATTAGCTGGTTAATACACTGCTACTATGTTTAGCAGTATTCTAGAACTTTCAGTAAAACTCAAGGACTCTTAAATTACTATAAAATCCCCATATTTTCTGTACGTACATGAACCTTGTAGTAAAGTGCTTCCCACATATTTGTGCCTTTTCTCTAGTCTTGAAGTCGCGGAGTAGTTCTAGCTTGGGGGTCACGGAACTAGCTTAGGGAAGCGAATATAGCGTTCAATCTACGAGACGCAACAATGGTAGGGTGGTCCGTTTGTTGATTTCTATATTTGAATTTGTTTCTGATGATGCGTGCGGCTGGTATTTTTTGGTGAAGTTGATCAGGTAGTCGTTCTTTTGAAAGATGGTCTTTAAGTATTTTGATTAGTGTTTTTGTGTTGCAGTGTATCCTCTCCATCTTGAGCAAGGTTTGCACGCAGTTGATTTTGTGGGCCGTTGGGTTGTTTTTAGTGTAGTTGTGAATTTGATCTGTGTGGATTGGCTTCCTACATAGTTGAGCTACAGTTTTACTGGGTCGGTTCTGTTGGTGAATACATCCAAGAATGATAGTTTGTCGTTTGACTCCTGTTCCATTGTGGACCTGATGTCATCGAAAACGTTTTTGAACTGCAATTTGCTTAGTATTGTTTGTTTGGATCTTCCCATTGCTGTTTTTAGGACTGCAACTGGTCAGTCTCTAATTGGCGTATGTGCATACTGTGCGTAACGCCTCGATATAGCCTAAATTCACGAGCATGGGAGGCAAAAGATGGATAGTGGCTAGCAGTGGAATCCAGGACGCGCGTTTCGTCCTATTTGGGACTCGTTAGCTGGATGTACCTGCATCTCAGAGTTGATATTCACACTGAGACTCGTACCACATATCTTTCGCTTCAAACGCCATCGCGTCATCCACTCCGCTACTGTAGTCCTGATAGCCACATGCTTCGAAGCGATGTGATGAAGTTGCTCTTTGAATATTGTTGCCCGTAACATAACGCCATTGTAATTCCCCAACGACTGAGGATTATGATAACGCAGTGACATTTGAGAGACTGATTATACTGAGGCTAAATACTTCTGGTTACAAGA
>NC_031502.1:38417214-38450772 GCF_000237925.1 Schistosoma mansoni
ACCCTGATTCCAAACCAATGGTGCACATGGGCTCCAGTTTCCTGGAGGAACAAATGGCGTATGAACCAATCGTTGGTCACCGGCTACCATGCGACTATCGGTTGCTAAGAGCACAGACAGGAGGCCCAATTTCGGGAATCTGGAGTTGCCTCTAGGGGCGGTCCTCTGTCTTTTCGAACTATATTCTAGATATTCAATTGTTTTCTTTATCATTACTAAAACATTATTTTGATCTCTTTTTTAATTTGTCTTGACGTGGCTCATACGATAAGGCAACTTGAACCAACGCATATCTGCCCCTAGTTCTACGTTAATAGTGCCTGACGGACTGACATGAAGATAAAAAAAAACAATGTGGAATTTGGTAATTGGAATAATGAACTCTCTTTCAGGAAGAATCATTCTTTAATTTCTTTCAGGACAAGAATGATACCAAAATAACTGAAATGAGGAAGTTATAATTTTGTTTAAGCATTTTTCGTCTAACAATATTGCAGTTATCATATCACCGTATTTAGCTACTACTAAAATTGATAGTAGTATAAAAATAAATCACACAATAACTAAGTAGATACTATTCGAGGGCAAGTGTGGCGGTTATGATCAAGCGCTAATTAACTTGTTTATTCTACATTACAAAAAATATTTCATTCACACTTACTGGCTTGAAAGGGTTATTTTCTGAATCAATTGATAAGGGTGTACCTCCAGGTTCAGCAGACTGAAGCAAAAAAAAGATCGAATAAGTTTATATCGATTTACAGTATTTTAATAAGAGGAAAGTATTCATGTGAACAACTGTAAAAATATAGAGTAGGAAATTTCATTAAAGTGACAAAGAGTTTCCTTGATTCCACTGCTAGTCACTATCCATCTTTGCTTACAATACTTGTGAATTAAGGCTTTATCGAGGCAATACGCACATATGCCAATTAGAGACTGACCAGTTGCAGTCCTAACACATCGATAGGAAGATTCAAACAAACAATACTAAATGAATTTAAACTTCACCCCATTACACAAGCAAGTGGATATAAGAACTCAGTGGCCGAGTGGATAACATGATGGCGTTTGAAGCGAAAGGTACTGGGTTCGAGTCTCAGAGTGAATATCAACTCTGAGATGCAGGTACATCCAGCTAACGAGTCCCAAATAGGACGAAACGCGCGTCCTGGATTCCACTGCTAGCCACTATCCATCTTTGCTTAGCACGTTGTTGAACTGCTTTTAAGTGTTTTCTAGCGTGGCGTTTTTGACAACGGCTAATGTGTCGTCTCAATAACGAATCAGAACTTTTGGCTTGATCACTAGTAAGATCGAGGCTTCCAGTCTTCGCACCACTACTTCTGCTATACGTCTTGATATTATGATCCCTTTGGCGTCGCTTTTGTTTGTTTGTAGGTTTTGCTGTCGAACTGCAAGTATGTTGTCAAGCATATATTGATGAGCTTCAAATCCAAAGTTAGACAAGCTAATTGTTGAGCACTTGCATGTTTTTCTCCAAAAACCAGAGGTAGATATAAGCGCTAGCCAAGAACTTTTGATCGCCCGAAAATCTCCAAATCTCAACACCAGGTGATTAAGGCACTTCAAACCAGAGGATTATTGGTCTGATATTTTGTTCTGTTCCGACTGTAGACTTAACCGAACAAGAATAACTCGCGAAAGAGTGTAAAAGAAGAGAACGGTATTCAGCAAGTGGTAATAGCGCAAACATTTGGTAATGAGAACAAAAGATTTCAGTTCACAGTATAAAGGGTGAATCCAACGCTCAGGATACTGTCTTGGTCAATCGACCCACTTGAAAAGTGTCGATCAGAAAAATATCAAGTAGTTTAACAGATTCCGGTTTAAGCAAGGTTAATCATAGTTTAATGTACTGTATCATATTTTGATTTAAAAATGGTTATTACATAATGAGATTGATAGGTGGCCTGGTTCACTCACTATTAGGAAGAAGCGATGATAGTATTAAGACATCTAGATTTCCCGAAAATCTGTTTTGTGTTATATGGAATTTGTTTTTCTTCATCGCTGAATTCTCTTACTTCCACATCCATCTACTGGAATTTCTAATGTCACAGGTAGTATTTGAGGCGACGCAACTGGCCTTTAGAAGCTTAAATCCTTTCCTTTGCTTCGGAAATTTAAAGAGAGAATGAATTTCTTACATCCTATTGGGAATTTTTGTGATTGTAACGAGTGCTAAAATAGATTTTCTATAATTCCACAGATGTTGGAATAAGGTATCGAGGTAACTGGTTACATGTCGTTACATTCGGTTTTCATCTCTGATATGTCTTGTTGGTTGAACGCTTTATTCAGATCCTAAGCTATTCTGATAACCCCAGGCTAGAACTACACAGCGACTTAAACACCAGGGAGAAGACTCGAGTATGAGAGAAATACTTTACTGCAAGGATCATTTATGTACAGAAAATACAGGGATTTTATAGTAATCAGGAGACCTTGAGTTTACATAGTAACAGTGTGTTGATCAGCCAATCAGGATCTCGTTATTTTAGTAACATAGCTTCTGACTAATCGCTGATTGGTTAGGGCTCTTTATGAGCCTCTGGAGGCTCTGTTAGAGTTCTCTGTAAGCCGACTCAACAATCTCTACCAGACTTTTTTGCACTAACCCAGATGTCATTCAAACTGGATCACTTTCACAACCCTATGAGAATATCAGACCTTTTTCTTTCCATCATCTCTGGTTAACCCGATGTCAACCTGTGCACTGAATTCTTCATACGAGACAATAAAGTTATAAGCTTTCCTTAAAGCTTATGGACAAAAAATGTAAGATGATTTTTCCCTGTTCTCTGGATATCTGCGTTGTAGTGAGAAATAATTACTTGAAGTAAAACAGTGCAGATATTTGGCATTGATGTTCGCCACAGCAACCACAGCCAACTGAGGACACCTGGTTAGACGGTACAGCTATGTATCTGCAAAGACCAAGTAAGCCACTTGGGCTCTTCCATATAGTCACTCTAACAGTTCATCTCTTTTCTTATATCTGTTCAAATATTATTTTATCCTAAAACTTTATAGTCTTCCACCTGATTATACCGTAACTATAGTAGTCATGGCGTTTCGACACTGACGTTGTTCTATTTGTCTTATCCATATCGTCTTAGATTCTGTGATCCTCAGAAATATGGACGTCAGTAACTTATGACTGTTGGTTGCCATTCGCATCCATCCATGAAGTGAATTAAGTTAGCTAGAAACAGATGTAATACACAAACTCACAAAATATGTTGAACCACTATCAGGTGTGCCAAAAGACAGCAAAAACCGAAGAACTACCAGATATCACTTACGAGATCAATAGGAACAACAGAAAGGAGCATTATGTAGGACAAAGCGGACCCCTTTCGTGTATGTCTACATGAACATCGGGAGGTGCCAAGGTATCTGGACACAGCTTCAGGCACATCGATGTATGTGTTGAAATATGGACGTGATTTCGAATGGGCAAATGTTTAAGCTGCAGACAGAGAAAACACAAAGGTAACTGAGGACTCTTAAAAGTATATAACTCAGGAAATTCATCAGTCCAAAGACGTATAATATTGACTCAGTTTATTACACAATAGAGAGAAGGGTTAATAATTTCAAATTCGAGTCTCCTTGGCGGATTTTGGGTTTAGTTTCACCGTAATAAAGTCAACTATGATTTAATTCTCCTTCCCCTAGGAATGTGTCACATTATTGCTCCTTTGTGGAATTTTACTACGGACACTAAAAGTGCAGTATATAATTACTTTCTTTCGCTTAAAGCTGGATGATCAGTGCTCGTGACAAGGTGTGTAAACCGCTGTCTTAGATGTTAGTTTTTGGGTTTTGACTTACGATGAAGTAAAGATGCGAAGGTACGGTAAATTTATTTTCCCCTATGCAAACATCCAACAGTCCTGTTGTGACTAAAAATAAGACGATTTGTCTAATTCAATAAGTCGCTTGATTTCAATGCACTATAGGTGATCATAGGCGTTTCAAGTTGATTTATAAACAAGTCAACAGTTAGATTAGAACGCAAAGATTTTTCGAATATACAGTTAGGATAGTGTCGCCCAGCCAAAGGTAAACTTGAATTGGATGTATCACAGCGTAAATTGTATCAAAACGGATGAGTTGGCAATCTGTGACTTTTAAGGATCAAAATTCAAGTTTATACTTATTTTGGTCATTGTAAAATGTGATCTGGCATCCTGTAAATGAACTTGTGGAAGTATAGACCACTAGGAGTTGTAACTTGAATTTTCTCCCCCACAATAGAGCTACTGATTTTGAAATTTCTTTGTTTCATATCAGGCGATAGAGGAAACCCTCTCGAAAAAGTATCAACACTATGAAGAGAGAATTTTCGATTTTGTTTTTCTACTTCTTTGGGGTACTCCTACAATGTTGACTTCACAATTTGAATGTTGACCTTTAGCTTACGCTCCGGATAGATTACCGTGTTAGGAACATATATTCATTTTAATGGTATGTACCGAATGTAATATACTTTGTTATATTTGGAGGAGATTCCAAAGATAAACATTCGTCATTGGAGTTCATTAGTTTGTTGAATGAATATTTTATTTCGTAATATGTTTTTCGTTTGATAAAACAGTTGGGTTGATTATATCTCCAAGTTTGTTTTCTAAGAATTTCATATAAGTTCGTTGGTTAGACAGTTCTTAGTAGCTATGAAGAGTGAGTCAGTCAAGTTGTTATCCCTTAGAATCTGTAGCGTGTATCAGCCAATACAGATCACAGGATTTCAATGAGACAAAAGCATTCTTATTGAGTAGGTATTGGCAGCATGAGTTTCATCTCTAGTCCTTATAAGGCTCTCGTGTGATATCCGTCGAAGTTTCACTCATATTATGGGGTTGTAATAGGAGCGAGTATATGACTGTTCTATTGACCTGTTGACAGAAAGCTATGTTTTGGGTGTTTTTGAGGAGTTGAATCTTTATTTTCATGTTGAACTCTATGAGGATTCAATAAAACGAGACAGTGAATAATTCGATAATGATAACAACAGTTAATTGTACTTTGTGTGTTCCCTAAGTTTCCTACAACGGTCTACGTGAGCTTGTGAGTAGCTGAAGAGAAACTACAAAATATTCAGTCTTCACAGCTTGCCTCAAGTCGATAAAAACTAATTCACATAAAATTATTATCCTCAAAATATTTCATAGAATTACTACTAGTTTACTATTTTAATATCATCTAAAAATCATTGTTTTCGCGGTAAAACTTATAAAGCCTTAACAATAGCTGTATGCTCAATCTGTTGACAGTTTATATGAATAGGGATAGTGGTAACATTGCCTTGGTCCAGCGTTAAAGTTTAATGGTCTATCGACAGTCTAAACACTGTTGCCAAAGAAAGACATTACACCTGACGAATTGTATGAACAATCTGCAATATTGCTCATCTGGGTTTGTTGCATTCAAAGTCTTTTCAGCTCACAGCAACCATTTCGCCTTAGTGTTATTTAGAATATTTACATCTGTTGTCGGTACACCAAGTTTGATAGATAAATTTGAACATATTTCAATTATATAAAAATCGTGCAATCACAAAAAGATCCAAACAGAATAATATTGTGATTGTGTGCATCATTTTTATGTGATGTATATTCGTCGATGACCTGTCGTACCTTCATTACTAGTAAATCATTCTCTTCTCCCTCTTGTTCGTGTTATTTCCAAGTCTTTTAAAGTTTCAGTATCGAATATACGGTTCAAGAAAACAAAAATTAGTGAAATAAAAATTATAGGAAATTTAGAAGATTATGGTCCAAAGGAAAACAAGAGTGACTGAACCTGTGCCATTTTGTATGATTTTCAACCATGCCATCCAAAGCCTTTAGTCATGAGGATTACAACTAGATATTGTTCACCTATTCACGTTGGTCAGTTCAGTTGTCAGTGTTTTCATGGGCTGATACTTTGTCTTGGTTTGACCGCCCCTAGCGTTTTTCCAGCCTAGTTCTACACTAGACACCATCTTGCGTCAAGTTAGTCAGTGGATGAGAATAAGTCATACATGTCCTAGACTTCTCATTTGATAGATGTTAATTATCGATCCTCTATCCTTGTATAGTACTTTGTATCTAATCTCGAAACCATCGACTCGATGGTAAAAAAGTATACTAGCAAAGCTTTGATGACACTCATGATCAAATGCCAGTAAACTACAAGTGTATTTTGATTCTTAGAGAGCACATTTCACAGCCATGGTTTAGAGCGGAATAAGTTGCTGAGCAGTAATTAATATTCTTCATTCCTGACACTGAAGCAAGTTATGTATAATCCGGGAAGTAATGAGAGATAAATAATTTTCACTAGTTGCTTCACTTTCGGGATTTCATCTGACATTGAACTTTTCGTAGGGGAACACTACTACTAATAAATCAAGCATAACCTCAGATTACTTTCTGATCGATTTTAAGGTAAATATAGTATTTGAAATGAGTGTTTGCAGTCCTGGATTTGCCCACAGTTATAAGAGTAATCGAGATGATCAAATAAAAAAGTTTAGTGACCTCTTAAACAAAGCTAAATACTTAATTAAGTTTATAAAAGAGACAAAGTTTACTGAACCAAGAGGAAAATCAACAGATGCCTGATATCATAGCCAAAACAAATCCTGGAAAGTCAGTATTAACCTTGGTACTCATATTACTTATAAAGACCGATTGAGTAAAACCTGAGCTGACTAAGATAGTTTAGTACGATTTGAAAGGTGATGAAACCGGTGTAAAAGATCTAATTACATATAAAATAGTCATGCCAAAGACAGTATAGGTGATAAAGGTCATGAAGACCTGCAATGTAAATACCTGTAATCGCTCTATGGCGAAGCTGATACAGAGGGGTTTGAAGAGACTAAGTAGCCTAGACCTGTGTTTTGAAATATTGGCAAGAAATATTAGGTTTTTTTGCGAAACAATCAGTCAATAATTATGATGGATCAGTAGACGTCGGTTAAATCGTAAAGGTAGATATTTGTGTTTGATTATTTTGGTGGAAGCATTTATTTACTTCTTGAACAATTATATTTCTAGATAGAGACGTCTACGAAGATTTCCAATCCGTATTTTAATTATTGAGGTCAATATTTTTTCAGCACTTACAGGTGCTACAAACACCTCTTCTCTGCAAAACGCGGTCAAAACTTTACAACCTTGGAATTTGTCTGCTTTCTTTTGATCTGTGAAGCAGAATAGTCTGCTTTATCAAAAATTCAGTCGCTGTATTATCGCTTGTATTCAAAGTGATCTGGTGCGAAATGTGTACTTAAAGTTCGAAAGACTATTTCCTTTAGAGTTTTCAAGCTGTCATTTTTAATGAGTGTACAATGTGCAATAAAACTACATCAAGTTCCATTTAATAATTTTCTAAGTATCCTGTGAACTCTCGCTACTTAACTTATGGTACTCTCACAGAGATCATATTCTAGTGGGAACGCAAACTAGATATTACTAAAGTTACAGACTCAGTATTGTTAAACATGATATTTCAGCTGATAAACTATGAATATATATGAAGCAATGTTTTTTAAACATACTATAAAATATTTCCTCGGATAGATCTTCGGTTTTTTTGAAGTGATAGGGTGCTGAGATATACCTGAAAGTGCGAAATAAATCCATAGGGATAATTTATGAAATCTCTCTAATTTAGCTTAATATACAGATTAAGTAGACGATTTTTGTTAAAATACTAATCAATAACCGAAATAAACTAAAACTGCATGATTATATTCTGTGTTTTTATTTTTATAGACAAATTAAAAATCTTTTTATACATCATTGCGTATTCCAAATGTAGTAATCAAGCCGTTACATATGGTAATGCGTACGTTCAAAATCTTTTAGCTACATCATACAAGAAATCACAAAGCAGATATAACTTGTAAATTAATGCTATAAAATTAACTGTTTTATCTCTAATCTGCGTGAAAACATTGATCAGTTTAGGTTTTTCATTTTCATTTCCTATGAAAGTGAGATTGCTTAAATGAGGGAATATTCTAAATATCTATGAAATCCTTGGTACAACCATATATTGTATTTCTATGTTATATACTACACTTTTAGTCATTATTCCATGTTGTTTCGTCTACTAAGCGTGTCACAAAAAATAGAAATATTCATGTACTTAATTAATAATACAGATTCTTGCTCATTGGTTTACAAAAACTAACTTTAAGTTATGATTTTTACCAGAACTCTAGTAGTTTTAATACTAGTCGAAATAATGAGAGGAGTTCTGTCATTAGTAATTTCATAGATAAGTCTGATGATCCTGGCTGTCTCACTTATTTGTATGTAGTTGTGGTTATTAAGGCTTTTTTACTTCATATTAGCATTTAGCTGTGCGTAAACGTGAAGCGTTCAGGACAGAGGTGGATAGAGAATGCTGGTGAGCGGCCTATGCTCCTTCACGAGGGGTAACAGGCGTAAGTAAGTAAGTAAACGTGAAGCGACACATCTGACCTAAAAGCCATTGAAGATGATTACTTTTCATACTTCCAAACCATAAACTGAAGCTCTAGACTTTAGGACCCATTCTATGTAGAAATACCACTAAAAATATAACAATATTACCTATGATCTAATGAGTGAAGCTTTCTAGGGCGTTTGATTCGCTGAAGTATAGAATATTGCTTAATGTGAGAAACCTTCACGCATTAACTATGCCTCATAGCCTTGCAAATGAACCTGTATTCAAATATAAGGTTAAGTTAACTGCCTCATAATCTTACGGGGGATTTAAGCATTTAAACTAGCAGCTAAGTAATTCATTAACTTCTGTAGTTTCTATGAATTTTTTAATTGAATTTGAGATTTTGATAAATATATTTTTTTCCTCCAAATTTCATGACCAGACTTCCTCAAAATACGTTAGCCATCACTATTTACACAATGAACAAAATTTCGAGGTTTAAAAAAGTCACACTTTGAATAACAAATATGTAGATCAGTATAAAAACATGTCTTTTAGTATTATATACATGATATAATACATATTGATGTGATGCAATCTAATCTCTTTTATGTTATCAATGGAGGTGTTATGAAAATGTTATATTAACGAATAGATATTATTTGAGTCTTATTTTCATCTCACATTTTGAATTCATGGGTCAATTTTTGTTTATTTGTCTGCTTTTTACAACTAAAACTTCCTAAGAAGCTACAATTACGATGAATTACAAAGATTAGAGACAATCCATGACCTTAAAAGTTGTTTGTTGGTGAAACTGATCAGTTATATTGACTGATGTTTCTGTTACTAGTAAAATAGGACCAATGATCCACATACAGGTTAAGTTACGAAACTATAAACCACGCCTTCAATAGGTGTGGTTTGGTTGTTTAAACCCAAGTAATCTGAGCAAGTTTTAATTTTGAATCATGTCTCCGCTAGTTTGCAAATTTACTGCTTAAAAATAACCGGAGGAAAATTATTTATTTTGTAAACCATTATTTAGCATTCTTGTTTGAATCTGTTACGAAAATGTTTATTTGAAGTCTACATTAACATTAGTAGCATGTATTAACAAAGAAGTTGATTATCTAAATTATTTGGTACTAAATGTTGGTAAACATATTCCCTTCCCTACATCATATCATATGATAGTCAAAGAGTCTCCATAGCTTGGTACTTTGTGATTGCTTATATATTTATGTTGTTAGATAAAAGTAGGTAATATTTGTATGTGGTTTTATTTTGCTAATTATTTTTGGATGCATGACTTAAAGTGTACAGATTACTTTTAATCTGATTTTTATCAAGTTTTTATTGCAATGACCATTATGTGTTTGTCATTTACTTTGGCATGTGATTGGTCATTCTCCTGAAAAATCAAGAAGTTATTTAAAACTCTTGAAAATCATATTTCACTCACAAAATTATGATTAAATGTGACTTCTGGACTGTTATTAAACGGTAGCACGTAATACCGATGTTTAGTAAGAAAA
The DNA here is from genome assembly GCF_000237925.1 of Schistosoma mansoni. Classification (NCBI taxonomy): domain Eukaryota; kingdom Metazoa; phylum Platyhelminthes; class Trematoda; order Strigeidida; family Schistosomatidae; genus Schistosoma; species Schistosoma mansoni. Next base: position 38,427,213 of record NC_031502.1, read on the forward strand.
CTGATGAAGCCATTTGCTTAGAATGCCACTTGGCTTGAAACATGAACTTTTCATGATATTCTCGTATAGTTTCAACATTAATTCAGGTTTACGAGGAAGTATGACAAGTTTAATATTTACTGAGTATTTGAGATTGTAGTGAAACCCATGACTTATCTGTCTGCTTTTATTTAGGAAGAATAGTTTTCATTGTTTTAGACTTGAACCACACGATAAATTACAAAGTATTTTGAGAGGTTACATATGAGAGTGAGGTAAATAACCGTATAGCTTGCCAGAGATGTAGTCAATGTTATTTACCATTTAAATGTTTAACTGCAACTTCATGTAACATTAAGTTGCTTATCACTCAAAAGAATCTCTGTTTACTGAAAAGTTTTTCTATATTCTAGGCTATGCTTTACTTGCAATTTTCTGTTTTCCGAAGTGAAACAATTTTAAAGTCACAAGCAAAGTAAAACGCGTTCCAACCACTACGTCTCACGTTTGATTACAGATTCAGCGATTTCTTTTCGAATGATGAAATACTGGTAATGTCACAGACATAGTATAACTCAAAACTGATTTTGTAACCCTATGCTTAGCATATAAGTTAATTAGGTATTTGTTTAGAAACTAAACGCGATCTTTTTATTTTCATTGGTGTGTACACTGCATAGTTCAGTGAATTAACAACTAGAGTTCTCTTTTATTGATGCAGCCAAGTTGGGACAATAATTTTTTTTCAATGATTTATGACAATAATCACAAACTTCTTAACGAACTTGTTTTATTTTAGTCTTTTAAAATATCTGCGGAATTAAGATAAAATACACCGGAATAATTGTTCTGAAATAGTTTAATGTTTAACATGATTTAATTTTTCTCCTACTTGCAATCATTCAAACATCCACCAACAAATCTTCACAGGGATCTTTATTTTCATTTATAATTATGATTATTTCCATATAAACATTGTAAGATTTAGCGCTCATTAGATATTCTATTTTTACTTTGTTTATCAAAGCAACATATTTTAAAGTCACGAAGGTTAATTATTTAAAATTTGAATACCAGAAGTTTAATTCTAGGATAGTGTATCTTCTAAACTATAAGTTCTTGTTTGCACTTCGCATTCTTTTGGGTCTCTGCGATTCAGTGATCTGTATAAACTTGGGAAAAGTAGTCTCTGTTAGTTTCATTATTGATGATAAAAGGTTGATTTGGTAGTTTTAAGACTAGAATGTAAAAATTAAGATAGCTCTCCAGTTACTTCGTTCAAGATAGTATTAACTTGTTGTATACGCACACAGGTGTTTATTTGAACCTGTTGCTATTTATTTTCTGTGGTTAATGATCAAACTTCACCTTCTGTTACTGATTTATGATTGATATTAAACATTTCATTTTAGATAATTTTAAATCAAACTATTTCGTGAAGTTTTTGTTTTACTGCTGAACATATTATATGGTCGGGAACGTTTTATACCTAACTAGTAACAGCTGCAGTTAACGTACACTACCCACGGCCTCAATACCACAGTTGACCATGTATAATGTGAACACGTCAACATATTCTCCATATAACCATCATATTATTATTTGAAAATTACTACCAATGGATCCCTTCCATTTCGTCAATGAATTCCATCGATCAAATCTAACAACACGACTACCAAATTATGGTTATATATATTATGCTGATCTTTACTCTTCAAATTCATTCATTTTGGAGATTTTAATCAGCTTACTATGTATTGGTGGTATAACATCAAATTGTCTTTCGTTTGTCTTTCATATATGTGCTATACTGTATGGTAAAAAACATTTGTATCAAGTGCCTTATCCAATTTACCTACAGAAAGTGTATAGATGTCCACTGTATCGCCGATGTATACGTCGATTGTATCTAATATTTTGTAAATGGCCATTATCATATATTGTTTCACTAATTACCTTGTCTTTACAATGTATATTTTGTTATAAATGCAAAAGCAAGGTTAACAAACTAACGACAACAAAGCATAATAACGCTTCAATTACAGCAGCAACAACAAATGCTAGCATTAATACTATAACTACCTCTCAAAGTACACTTATTCCACTGTCGACAGATAACCACAGTGGTAATATATACGATAATAATAACGTAATGATTGATATGAAGTTCGAAGTACGTTGGCCCGGTGTTTCGATTCTCAAACCTTTATCTGGTAGAGATCCCAATTTAGAAAACAATTTGTTATCATTTTTTCAAATGGATTATCCCACATTTGAATTGCTGTTTTGTATAACTGATAAAGAAGATCCAGCTTATGAGCTTGCTGAACGTTTAATTACACAACATCCACATGTTGATGCACAAATTATCATAGCCAAAGATTTATTTGGTATTAACCCGAAGATTAATAATTTACAAGCTGGTTATGAAGCTTCCAAATATTCGTTGCTATTAATATCAGATTCAGGTTTATGGATGCGTTCAGATGCATTAATGGATATGGTATCGTCATTAGAAGTGGATCCAAAAGTTGGTCTCATCCATCAAGTGCCTTATATGAAGCCGTATAATGGTATTTTATCATCTATACGAGACAAGGCACCTTTCCAAGGACGCCCCAAACACATTATTTGTAATAATGATCATGAAACAACATTGAGAGCAAGAACATCGATAGATTTAGAATATATTCCAACTGTTTGTGAACAGCCATCATTTACTTGGGTTGTACAGTTAGTTTTTTTTTCATGTTGGCATGCAAAAGTCTATTTAACTGCATCATTTCTTAATGTGAATTGTGTAACTGGTATGTCATGTCTATTACGTAAGTCAACATTAAGTGATTCCGGTGGTTTTAAACAATTTGGCTGTTATCTAGCAGAAGATTATTTCCTAACAAAGTATATATCTAATCGGGGTTGGAAAATATCTTTATCTCATCAACCAGCTTGGCAAAATTCACCATCACCTTGTCTATATCAATTTTATTTACGAATATTACGTTGGTCACAGTTAAGACTAAGTATGGCGGTGTTGAGCTTTATATTTGAACCATTCACAAGATGCCTACCAAATGCTTTATTGGGAGCCTTCACATTTGCTTATATTTTTCCAAATTTTATTGATCCAGGTGTATATTTTATGTGTTATATCCTTCTATGGTTTTTGTTAGATTATATATTATTACGTCAAATTTATCCACCGGAAACTCCAATATGTATCACAAAACTAGAATATCTTGTAGCTTGGTTATTTTCTGAATTGTTAGCTTTTCCACTGCATTTAACAGCAGCTTTTTTTCGTGAAGTACGTTGGCGTGATAAACGATTTCGTATAAGATGGGGTGGGATTTCTGAACGAATTGATCACCAAAATGTCATATAATTGAAAAATAAGTTTTGTTGATAGATGAAATGAAAAAGAGTAATAACATTTAATTGTAGATTATTTATTGGTGTATCATTTATTTCTGTTATTTTGATCACTAAATCTGGTCTTTCTACTTCAAAATGATAATGTTATTTTTTAGGAATTAAAAACCTTTTCTTCAGTATATATATATAACCATTACTACTGTTGTTCTCTGTTTTCGTTTGCCTCCCTATTGTTATTTTTCACTGTGATTGTTATTACCATTATTACTATTAGTATTACTATGAGACCTTAAAGAAAGATTGTAAATATAAGAATATATACATATATTATTATGATTATTGTTGATGGTTTCCAGAAAAAGCGTTGTTGGCGTAATTACTTATCTATCTCATGTTGTTTGATTTTAACTCGATCTCCTCAGAATTATGTCATTTAGCTGCTAATTTTAGATCATCTAAATCTCGAGAATTTAGGTTGCCGGATATTGATTTGATAGCTTAATGGCGTCGTACTCTCTATGAGACTTTACTGTGATTCTGGAATTTTAACGATTGTATAGCTAATATTGGTTCACGTTGTAAACTTTCCTAAAAGCAAACGAATATGCTTGAACACCTGATTGAACACATTTACTCAAGTAAAACTGAGCTTATATTTACCATATAATATATATTTAGTTGATATATAGTTTTCACTGAAGCAGTCATTAGTGGGAAACGACTAGGTTCAGTCAAATGTTACTAGATAAATTGTGTAGAAGTTCATCAATGCGACTGGGAGACTTATTGTATACCTAGGTTGGGATTAGGAAAAATGTCACTTATTGAGTTATTTTACACGTCCAGGCTATGTATAGATATATCCTATTGTACTTGTCAGCAGATGACATTGATTCAACCATGTAGTATCACAAATTGTTAAACGAAAACTCAAGGTAAAATAATGGAGTATTATTCAAAATACTATGGAAAGGTTCTTCATTTATCCTTTCTAATGCCTTTACCCTTTCTTAAGATATCAACTCATAAGTCTTGTTATGATCTTTTCAATCGGTTTACAATTTAGGTATATGTGGCCACTTAGATTATACGAACATTCTCTGCGGATTAATTAATTCATCGTGTCAGTACTTCGTTTGATAAAACTGTCATTTTTGATAGCATCGACATTCAATTTCTATGTCATGTTTGCGAATCAAATAACTATATTTTGGACTTGAAATCCAATATGTTGACGTTTAAAAACTATTTGATTAGATCAACATTGTCTGTAAAAATATTGGCAAAGTTATGTTTTCTAAGCATAAACCTTCCAATGTTATGAGAATACAAATGAAACATTTATGCAGAAAGAATATATAAGTTTGTACAGATAAAATTAAGATAATATGGTACTTCAGGTTTGTTCATGACACATTTATTATTTACTATGTTGTGAATGATGTCTTCGACCGATGCTATTTTTTATGTCAGTTTAAGTGAAAGCGATGATAAGATAATTGAAGAACGCCATTTAGAAGAAAGGAAAATGAACTAACCATGATGAACAGCTATATAACTCGACAATCTTCACAACCTCTCATTCTACGATGAATAAAGTATGAAATCATTTTGAAATGTTTTTAGACAGGTAAGTATTTCATTACTAATCATTTTGATGTTAGTGTGCAATAATGATTTTGACACTGACATTAATATTTCCTTTCTTGAGGCCAATATTAACCAGAACTTTGTTTCCCATGTTGTATCATTGTACCGAATAATTAAGACACATAATTGTTAATATATTCGTTTAATACACTTCTGATAAAAATCAGACATGATAAAAGTGGACTGAGTTTGAATGCATCATTATTAGGTTAACTATCAGATACCTTCATAGTTTATTCAAAATAATTTGCTTATTTACAGTTAATGCCTTTATTAGCTAATCAATCTTTGTATTTCACTGGATTATATGTAAAAAGTGAAATCTTATCATTTGTTTTTGATCTCAAACAGCTGCAACACAAATTATGTTGCAGTGAAATTTCCTTTTTTAATTTCAAAATTAATAAAAATAGTTACTTCACTTATTTCATTGACACTAATATTATAAATAAATGTCTAGTGGCCTTATATCTGACTCCAGTTAGATCGGAAAAATGATCTTTATCGAATGATGGCCGTCGAAATATATATCCTGGCTACCCTCGCATATAATCATCAACTTAAATCACTTTATTGAATAACGGAATTAAATAAGTCAAATACGCATATTTCGTACAACCGTTGATCAGAAAGCGAAGCAAAACAAAATGACGCACAATAAAGAAGGCGGTTGAGCCAACTCAATTGAGCCAAGTGTGAATCAATATTTATAGTCAGACAAAAATCAGTTATAGATATATGATGAGTAAGCTAAGAAATGCTCACACATACGATCATATAACGACAGTCAGGATTAATGTGTACAAGTGACAGGGTAAAAATGTGACTCGAGAAGAATGAATAAATTAATCTGTCCAGAGGCTGAAATACCCTATGTGTGCATGACATAGTACCAGCCCTTACAAATGCATCAGATCATCAGATCATTATTCGTTGTGATCAGCTAACGTTATGTTATTCTATTCTTAGTGAAGGTAAGCCTCCTCTTCCAGTTACTTTGTGATACACCAACCTACAATTCACATTAGTCATAGCTAGTAATTAAGGTGACTAAGTGTGTCATTGAATAAAAAATAAAGAGAATTCAGAGAAGAAAATTTTCTTTTCGACGAAAGGATTCACCTAAATTGCACATTTGTATTTACAGTATTTTTGGTAAATATACGTCTATAAAAAAATAGGATCATAAAATGATTCAAGAAATCAAATATCGAATGAGGTTGAGTAATAATCAAGGGGTTAGAGAAGAATAGGAGGATGGAAATAATTTACGGTTCAGAATTATGAAACATAGTTGTCCGCCTGACAGATATTATGAAAAATTGAAAAGATAAAGGTCATTATGAGAACTCAATAAAAATGATGTAAAAGTTGTTAGCGGATAATGATGACTGATTACGATCTAAAATTACATAACATTAATTTAAAAACAACCAAAACATACTGAAGAAAGGAATTGGAATCAAGGGAGGATGAAAGGTTAGATGTATGGCTTTTGCGCGCTGAGTTTGGACTTTAATTGGTAAATCGCCTACACCTCAGCAGTGCATTAGTTTTTGATTCAACCTCTCTCCTGTCAATTTCCCTTGAGTGTGTAGATTGTTTTGAAGGAAGACACTTTTAAAGCAACGTGTTCAGATTTGATCAGGTTCTCCTGTATTAGGCTGATGATAGTTTTGCTTTCCCTTTTTAAAGTCTACATTCTTAATTATGAAACAAGTAGGTTTATAGCAATAAATGAACAGTTGGAATGCAAATAGCTTAAATGTTTGATTAGATGATTCTTCCTGAAATTACTTTTATCTAAGACTACTTGTTCTTTACACACCTATGCTATTTTCTTTTTAGTTGTAATAGAAAAAAAAAGAATCAGTATTTAAGTCCCTTCTCTTTCGATAAAACTTTGGATAAGTTTTATTTTGTAAAAAGTTGTTTTTTCTTGTACCTTTCGTAATGCAATACATAAATTTCTTTATTCATTCAACTTCTTTTGTTAGATATTCATAATTTATTTCCTGTTATTTGAATTCAGGTTGTTGATGTAAAATAAGAAAATAGATAAAATAACAATGAATTATTGTTCTTAGGTTATCATGGTTACTTTATCATTCTGTAGTTTATTTGCTGACATTATTATGATTATTATTATGCTCATATGACCCATATTATCCTATGAGATCTTGACGAATAAAAAAAAACAAAACAAACAATACAATTATGAATTACTATCTATCTAATGTTGAAAATAAGAAAATGTTCCTTTAAGTTTTATCAGTTTACTTGTTAATAACTGCTGAGAGTTAAGTAAATTAGTTCTAGACAAATAGTAGAACATGTTTATACCAAACGGACCAATTTATTGAGTTCACATTTCAGCTTAGTGAACACTATGACATGGATAGCTTTTGATCATAATTCTACTGATAGTCATAGTTTTTTTTCATTATCTTTATGTACAGAGAAACATAATAAAGTTGATAGTTACCAGTGAGTTTTGTGAAATGAGAGTTTATAACGTTATCAAGTTCTGAATTAGTCACCATCACAAATTTTAAATATTAAGCAACATTAAATAAATTTCAGTCAAACTTATTATATTACTATGCTAGACTATAATGTTTTTACTTACAACCTATGACGATTAATTCAGAATTGAATTGACCTTACATAAATTTTATTGTAATGTAAATTGTATATTAAGTTTAATCATAATTATAGATTTTAAGTAAGTTAGTGAATCAATGTATACAGTCTGTATTCTATCTTCAAGTTATAACAAAAGTTTAACCCGTTATATCATATAAATTATCATTCACAGTGATATATATATATATATATATATATATATATAGAGAGAGAGAGAGAGAGAGAGGGAAAAGAAGTCATTTATCGAGTATCATGTCGTCGGCCAATTGCTATATCATCGAGGGGAAAAACACTGATTAGACAGTGAGAATTAAAAGTGAAAGTAATTTACTAAGTAATGAACAATAGAATTTACTAACAATCTAAAGGTCATTAATGTTACTAACTTGACTTATGGATTTACTGACGGTTTTGACAAATAGTTTATTCAATTAAGTTATTTACGACTAACTTGTAAGTTTGAGCATAATGCTATAATTTCAATAAATCCCTTATACTACTAAAACATCAGTACTATGTGCTCAAAACTAAAATTACTAAATTTTAATTAACCATTAGTCTTTTTATATTATTGTTTCCTAAAAATTGTTATGTTAACTTATTACATAAATTATATTTGATATTTATCACTGAATAATATTAGAAGGGGTTTCGTGGAGATTTTAGTACTTTTATATAGTTGAAATCATGAGTCAATTGAAGCTTGACCACCATGGAAAACCTGGAAGCACTGGACGGCGGGATCGTGTATGCACACTGCTGAGGAGTTCTACAATAGGAGGAAACGACCGTCCAGTGTTTTCAGGTTTTCCATAGTCGTCTGACTTCAATTGACTCATGATTTCAACTATATAAAATTACTGAATAATTTTGTTTTATATCCATTCATTCATTACTTATTTACATTGATAAGTGACCAAACAAAATGATCATTAACTTAATATAACCTAATTTATAAAAGGGTTTATTCAATCAATTTCTAGTTAAAGATCAATAAAAATCGATCCAAAATAGTGATTATATAACAATATAAAATAATTAATAAAAAAAAATAATAATTTCGAATAGATTGGACTTATTAGTAATCATTTGATTTGATCATAGTTTGTATATAGTCTAGTTAATGGATGAAAGATCATGTGTTCATTATTAATAATAATTGTATTGATTTCAGAAACTCCTAATCATGATTTTTTTCTTTTTTCTTTATTTTTTTTAAAAAAAATTTATTTTATTGGTGAATTAATATTGCCTCAAACAAAAAAATAGGGAGTTTACTAAGGCGTAAAATTCGAAAATATAAATTATATGATATTATATGAAATCGAAAAATAAACATTCCACAGTTTAGTAGATAATGTACGAAATTTAAGTGTTTGTTTTTTTGACAGATAATAAACATCATCAGATAGAAGAATAAAAAAGAGAAAATTTTATGAGTAAACTAAGTCGTATTTTCATAGTTGAAATCATGAGCCAATTGAAGCTAGACCACCATGGAAAATCTGAAAGCACTGGACGGCCGTTTCGTCCTATTATGGTACTCCTCAGCAGTGCGCATCCACGATCCCGCAGCCGTGAGATTCCAACCCAGGACCTACCAGCTTCGCGCCGGAGCACTTAACCGATAGATCACTGAGCCAGCTGGCATCCAACGGTGTTAATGTCTAACTTCAACTGATCCACGAAATTGAGCAATCGTTCACCAATTGTCTTCAGTGAGTTGATATCTCTACAACAGACGTGGTTTGAACTCCACTGGTCACTGCTTCGTATTTGATTAATGTAGTTATAGAAAATCAATAGGTTTGAATATTTTCAATTTTATTTGAATATAGACCGTGTAAAGGTTTTGATGTTGTACTTGGTGACTTTGATTCAATCCCTCTTGAACTTTTGGATATAAACCTTATAGAGGTTTCGAGATTGATGTATTCTGTTATATCATTTTTCGTAGTCTCTTACAACTTGTATCAGTTGCTATGTATATTCAGATGTATGTTCATATTTACCTTATAGATTGACTGTAATTTATTAAAGTTAACTAGAATATGAAATGAATTGTTCTTTAGTTCTTGAATAAGTAACTCGCTTTTCGTGTACTATACTGCTAGTTGTTTTTCCGAATTCATCATAACTAATGAAAATGATTCTGTACCGTATTATTTTTCCTTCCCTCATTTTATACAGAGATTCCTTGATTTGTGCATGTTTTTTGAATTTATTACAGTAAACTGCAGATTTACGCACACTATCAAATAATGTTTAGCTTTGTGATTTTATTAAAATTTAAAATAATTCACAGTAGAAATCAGACCTGTTCTCCAACTATCTGAAAATAGCTAACGAGTACCTATCTATTACTTGGAATAATCATTCTACAAATTTGAACTAATTTAGGATACATATTAAGTATAAACTTGTGTTGTTCAGTTGAAAATATCACTAACGGACTATTCGAATTAAATTCAACACACTGTAAATATGAGCAATTTATAAAAAAGGTAGTGATATATATGAGTTCTAGGTGTAGACGACTAAGTTGATTCACTTAATCTTTCAAAGCCCTTAACAAATACGGTTCAAATAAAATTTATTTAATTGAAAACTTACATGTCCACACCATAATAACAACCAAAGCACAGAGACAATCCCTTGTCCACTATATGATAGTCTAATCCATGTCTATTCTGTTATTAAATAAAATAATCAGTAATCAATATTTTCAGATAAACTTATTCTTTCCCATCATTTACTAAAACACTACAAACATTGATGAATGTTTTATTTCAACCGTCTAAGTAACTGTATAATTTATTTCAATCGTTTGTTAGTGCCTTTAAGTAAGTATTGTTTACATGCCATATCATTTTGTTTTAGATAAGTATAAAGTAGTATGTGTAAGAAACAAATGAATAAGAAAAATTGATAAACCTTTTGATGTTCTTCAATGGATCAATACTTTTGTTCTACAAATAAGTTTCGATTAATTATATGACATTTGTTGTATTCTTTTATTATGAGAAATAGATTTCCAGTTTTTGATTTAAAAAGTAAATGAATAACTAATGCAAAAAAAATGGTATTACTGTACAAAATTTCATTTGGACTACCCTTGTTCTATGTGGATAGTACTTAATTGTAAAAGTAGATTGATACAATTGTTGATTAGAAATTATGAACACTTCACTAATGAGATTGAAGTTTTGAAATATATAGAGAAAGTGTATAAGCTCCTATTTTCGACTGATAGAGTCAATTAGGAACTGTAACTTCAGGAACGGTAATTTCTTTTCAACATTTAAAATTATTGGTTTTATTTTCTCCTTGTTCGTGTGTTTGTTGACGAATTGTTGATGAGACGTCCACTCATACTGAAGTAACAGATTTTATCCATCCTATCTTCAATGATTTCACCAGAACAAATCTGTGTGGCACAATGTGTTAAGATTTTTACTAAGTTTATTTTATAACTGGTTAATACAGAATTATGGAAGTGAGTATATTATCTAATTGCAGATTTTATAGACGTATTTATTTTTGATATTCTTGTTAATCGGACGACTAGATATGATATGCTTTTATTTCGCCCTTCCTCAAGAAAAAATGTAATTGATGGATAAACGCTGTTGCATATATTAAGTTGTTTCTATTATTTTTATTTCTGAACCTTAATTCACTACATCCATGTTTGTTTTTAAGTTAAACTGTTCTTGCGAAGCTAATCATATAGGGCATACAATTTTTCAACTTCATTTTCGTATTGCATGATTGAGCAAAGGGTGATTACGAGTTCTATATTCGCTCCCTTGGTTGACACATTTTTAAGTTGACAATATTTCACCAAATTCACCACATTGTTTCACAATTTATCTTTTGTTCATTGATCATGTTGTTGGAATTCACTTCCGGAAATCTTACCTTTATACCGAAAAAACGTATATACAACCTTTTTTTTCTCAGAATTTTCCATTCTTCGGTTTCAACATAACTCTAATATTCCTGTCTTTATCTTTACGTAATTGCTATAGATGGTCGAAATTCGTATCTACATATTATGTAATCTCTCAGTGCTACATATTCCAATTTATTCATTGTCTAATGACTTTCGATATTATTATTATTGTTACCATATTCACCTTTATCTTCTAATTACTGTGCTAATCACTCGTTAGTAATTTTATAAACGCTTTTGAATGTTTACCATAAGATATCACGAGGATTTTTGAACAAGTGCACAATTCTCTTTAGTGTTAACTATCTAAGTTTTAAAAATGTTGAAAATAGATAAAAATTGATTGAACAAGAACCCTAACTGAATGAATAATCTACTGTATACAAACTATACAACAATGCTTGTTTACCGATTTCACTTTCAGAATAAACAATAACATTCGTAATAAGAATGAACAAAATCTTTTGAAGATTTTTCAATCTCCTTTCAACAGAAATAATAAAACTGAACGCAGCTTCTACAGATAGATTTTAGTTAATAAGCGTAGCAGAATGAGCAAATATCATGAATTTCTATTTGGGATGTTGGTTTATTAGATCTATCTCAATGATTATCGATCATATTCATGCGTTTTCAATTAATCATACACTTTACCATACTAGATATTCAACAATGCTTTTTCAAATATTAGCCAATAATGAAACGAATCAAAAAGCAAGTGTATTTGATTCAAATTACTATGCTGTTCTTTCATGGTACTTTTCTGGTGTGTGGAGTAACAAGAAAACGCAGTAAAAAATAAGTAACTGCCTGTTTTTTAATGAAACAAAAAACAATAAATTTAAATTAATTGTGATTTACCGAATTCAAAATTATCAGTAGAATACTATATAGAAATTTGTACAAATCACGTATTATTTTATGAAGGTGCATGGAAACTAATTGATAATAAGTGTCAAAACTGGTGATTAGCATCAATACGAATGCAAAGTTTAATCAATGACAATAGTTCAATGTTACTAGTGTAAAATGAGATAGAGAAAGTGAGAAACATAATGATAAGAATTACAGACTGTTTATTAAAAAGGTTACTCTAAGAAGAGTGGTAAGTAAGTGAATGATAAACTTGATATTCATACTAATAATTTTTTTTTAATAATTGGGTATTTGATTTACGAACTCACATCACACCGATCGTTCTGAATACTTGTCTGGTAAATGGTTAATATGAATATATTTCACCCTTGTAGTTCATTTGATGTATAGTTATGTAATGTGTCTGATGGTTGTCTCGACATATAGAAGTAATTTAGGTATATGGATATTCTCTTCAATGTAATCAGTATATTTTCATGAACGGACAATTTAAATTGTATGTATGTCATACAGTATGGAGTATTATCATTCGAAATTTTCTAACTTAACCAATTTACTCCTGATCATGCTAACAAGCAGAAAAGTTATAGTATTTTAAGTTAGTTTTATGGTACTAATGAACGTTTGCTTTAGTAATTCATGTATCTTTTTTAACTATACCTTACATAAAAATCTGGGTATTTTACATAAATTTTATTAAAATGTTAAAAATCGTCGCTGATGATGTGCTTTAGCCGTAAAACGTTTCAGTCTGTCGTACATTTGATTCGATATTTTTGAATGTACGTTTTATTGATACACCTTACATCGTAAAATTGTTTTAATTGTATAACAATTTAGAAATTATTAGATGAACTTTAATTTCAGTATTATTATTATTAGTTGCTTTATTCAATATTATATTTTAGTACAATATAGAAGGGGATGGTTAGTGTCTGATAAGATAACACCTGGAAGGAGTTTGCAAGACTTTAGTTGTCTATCCATAACCATAATAATAATGACCTCAAAAGATTCAACACACACCTTCAGCACCCTCCACAGTATGGCAAAGTCTATTCTCAAAAGTTCGGGAAAGAATAATTGAGAACAGTAAAGAATAATAGGTAATAACATTAAATTACATTCCATGGATAAACTATGCTTTGCATTTTTTTTTACTGATAATGAGTTTTTATAAAGCTTTTGATATTTTAAATAACAACGATGAATTAATTAAATTTATCCAAATTAACTTACATATTTTCGGTCATTATTTATACATCAATATATAATGATGTAATCTTAACAGGAGATTATTATCAATTTTTTATGTTTATAATATCAATGTTTAGTACACTAGTTTTTATTCGTTACAATCTATTTAATGATGAGATGATTAAAGACCCAGTAAAATTTTGTAGTGTTTATAGTATCCATCGAAATATGACATTTCTATGACAATTCTTTAAAACAAAACGTTGAGAAAGAATCTCAACTGAATTGTGAAGAATGATACAGTGTCAGTCAGTGCTGTGAAATTGAACCACACAGTTGAGAGAGCACAGTAAAAGTAAAAACATCCATCTGCGTTACAAACCATTCCTATCATATATATATATATATATATATATGTTTTGTGTTTGGAGAAAACTGCGCATACTAATTCTTACTGATAATGAATATCAAACAGTGAGCCAAGTAAAACTTTTATAACCACTTGAGATTATTTCAGTCATAAACAAAGGTGTAGAAATGATCAGAATATGCTCTTTGTAAAAGTAACGCTAATAATCAGACGAAATGGTTTTCAGTGACTGAATATTATTGTTATAATTTCTATTATTACAACCCAGCTACTCTTATTGCTTAGTATTTTCGGGCAATACTTCACTTGACAAGTCCCCAAATAAGAATACGATTAAACAAAAACGTATTTACATTCCTAATAAACTGGGGCAGATGGTAGTGGGAATCAAAAGATGAGAAACGTTAGCTCATATATAGTTTTTACGCACGATTTTAGAGTCTTCTCCAAATATCCACTAGCACTGATTGGATAAGAAATAGCCAATCAGCGTGCCCCAAATATAATCCTGCACGGAACGTACTTTAATCCAATTTATGTCCCGCTAACAATTGTATATATTGATTAGTACGATATTGATAACCTAGTCCACCATTATGAATTTAATTTAACACAATTTATATATTCTTAATATTTTAATCAAACTATTGCTCAATATAGTATTAACTCAATTTCTGGAAGGGATCGGTGCATAAAGGTTCTTCTTAGATAAATACAAGAATTATATATTATTCAAAACAATTCACTTTCACAATAAGGAGAACCAAGTGAATAAAATTAGGTTGAAATCACAAGATAAAAATATAATCTCCTTACAAATAACTAAATTGATTATTACTTCCAAATAATCAGGTGATATAAAGACCCACCTTTTTTATTTACAATTTGATTATTTCACATGGTTACCCCGATGATTATAGAAAATCTATAGAATTATTAGTGTATCTATTGTTTTCTACATTGATTATCGGTATGTTTAAATGTTTATAGGAGGAGTGAACAGCCAGAGACTATGGGAATAATTACTTTTACTACTTAATAAAGAGATCTACATGTTTCTAATATTCATAATTGATTATTTATTTTCATTTCAAATATAATAAAAAAAATATTAGCATGTGGGGAAAACTATTTGAGAAAAATTTCTTTCCCTGTAAAAACAATACATAAATCAATAAATATTTTGTTGGTGAATACTGAAAGATTTTAGAATATTGGTTGCTAGAATATTAGAAATAGTGACGTTAAATTACAAGTAAACCGTTTCATTTAGTTTCAAATTAACAAATGTAAGTTCGGATAGTGGCTAGCAGTGGAATCAAGGACGCGCGTTTCGTACTATTTAAGACTCGTCAGCTGAATGTACTTGCATCTCAGAGTCGATGTTCACTCTGGGACTCGAGCCCAGTGCCTTGTGCAGTGGAGCATCGTGAGGAGATGCAGTCCCATGGTAGCCGGTGATCAACGACTAATGCATACGCCATTTGTTCCCTCACGATACTGGAGCCCATGTGCACCATTGGTTTGGAAACAGGGTTTTCCAACTCCCCTAGATGGACTTTCCGGGTCCACCAACCCGGTTAAAGTACCGGATATTCGCTTTTTGTCCGCTCAATTTCGTAAAGAACAGTAATGCTACGAGAAGGCAGTGAGTAGGACTTCCCTGGTAGAGGCTATATACGCGTGGCCATGTGGGAGCATTTCGAGAGGGAGGGCGGACTCTTCCCACTCTCGGCCGTACCAGGGCATTTTGGGGCGAAATATAATCATTAAATTGTACACTTTGTTTTATAAAGATTCTCAAAGGGGAGAAAAAAATGTTAAATATCTTTAATTAATTGAGCAATAAATAACTCTGTTTTGATCTATGTTGTTATCTACCTCCATTAAAAATTGGCAATGAAAAGTAAAATAATGAAGCTGAACAGAATACATTAAATTTATAACGTTTCCAGCATTTCTCTGCTTGTTACTTTTAATTCCAGCTGTTTCCATCAGTTAACGTCACAAAACATACTTGAGGTATAGTATGTGTTTCAGTAATAGATGAACATCGTATATTCCTTTGTAAAGTTTGAGGAAGATATGGATTTTAAAAAGATTGTAGTATAATTACAAGTTTATTTATAATGTATTTTATCAAAATAATGCATACGAAGAAAGAAATTTGATAATTATTTAATTAAATATTTTTATTTGACTTATATCTTAAGAAGTGTATAACACAAATGACTTTAATGTTGATCACATTGGTGCTAAACGCGAATCATGCAATAGTGTATAAATACAATGTTTCTTTCAAGTCACATAGCTCTTATATGCATAAAATGTTTCCTATTGTTAAATAATACAACTAATTGTTTATGATAACACCTGATTCTCTGGAGTTGCTACGTCTCTTTTTTTCTTCTTTTTTGTTTTGTCATTCAACTCATTTTATCTTCAAGATGAATTTTTATTCATTTTCTTTCATTTTGTCTATTTAATTTTATGCTCTTAATTTTGACCAGTGTATACATATTTGGATATCGATCGTTTTATGTAGAACAGTTTTTCGTTAAACTAAAACAACGGTACAAAGTACTCCATTTTAATTTTATGATTCATTTAATTTACTCAAAAATCAATAATATCTACTTTATGTGCTTTATTTAATAAATAGTGAGATTGAAACCTGAACTGACAAAACATGTATACTTGAAATTATAAACATTCACTGTTTTTAATGTTTTTCTTATTGAGAAACAGATATTACTATTCATCTTTAAAGATATTAGTAATGTGATCGAAATAAAGAAATTAAAACCCTTTATCGCACAGATTGATCCCAGTTAAAGAACGAGAGTCAATCGTGTTATTGGAGTTTGGAACATTTTATCAGTGAATCCTATGTCTTATGGTACGTCAAATAGGACGTGACAAAATCATCAATCACAATGTCGACTTATATGACCTAATCCCTTTGCTAAACCAATAATGTATTAAATAGCACTAGCGGCCCAGATTCAACTCTGAACTCTGATATTGGTCCTCGATATGGTAGCTTCTCTTATATCCATAACTGTTGAGTACAGAACACAAATACCAGCCTCCACAGTGTGAATTGAGTGTTTCAGACAGACGTGGTTTAGATACAAACAGACCAGACCGCATCACACCATAAAATGGAAAAAAAAAGATTATGCAAAATCAAGCCGAAAGTGGTTGCGAGTATAGTAGAATAATTAATAGGTTTGAAATAAATCAGGCAGAGAATATCGTTTAACACTAGCCAAAAGGTCAAACAAAAACTTATGATAAAATGAATATAAATATATAAAACCGAGTTATTTAATAATCATACGATAAGAATATATATAGTCTATAAATAATTTCTGCTAGTTACCACTCATTTATTCTTCAGTCGGATATAACAGTGGGCATCCAAGATGAAGTTATTTAAGTTCCCTTAAACGTATAGTTTATTTAATGATTTCTTATCAATGCATTATAGAAAATAGTGTCCCACTTAACAATACAATAAGTCATAAATACGTATATGGTATATGATTAAAATTAAATTAACTGATTCTCTATCTAATGGAATCGGAAAAAGTAAGATTTACATGGAATACTGAAGGTATTTTTCCAAGAAACCTAACGTTTTCAGAACAGATATTCAACTGTTTGATGAATAGATTTTAGACATTTATCAAAGAATAAAACCATATTGTTTTTGGAATTTTTCTTATAAAAAAAGTGTTTTACAGTCTAGCTGCAATAAACTGATCGTCAGTTACGTCAGTTTTTAAAACCAGTCA
Organism: Schistosoma mansoni; assembly: GCF_000237925.1. Taxonomy (NCBI): domain Eukaryota; kingdom Metazoa; phylum Platyhelminthes; class Trematoda; order Strigeidida; family Schistosomatidae; genus Schistosoma; species Schistosoma mansoni. The sequence goes on from NC_031502.1 coordinate 38,445,061, forward strand.
AAATATAGGGTTTACTTAACGATAAAATGCATTCAACAAGTTCAAATTGAGGTAAATTAACTGTACTAGATATTTTCAAATGTACACAGTTCTAAAATATTAATCGTAAGAATCGTGGTTTGAGGCTGTTGTTTTTCAAAACTGTATGGTGTGAAAATAAAGTTGTAATATTATAATTCTGAATGCTGAACGTTTTCTACTTCATTCATCGATGTGACAAAAACGGTGATTGTTACAGTTAATGCTTGTTATTTCTTCATGCAGATTACAATAAACTCTAATTGAATTCCCGTTTGTCTTTTATAAGTTCTGTCATACGATGCCTTAATAAATTATGTTCTGATAAATTTAAATGTTTATCAGAGACATCTAGTGCTCTTGTTTGGAACGTAATACCAGGTTCTGTGAGTTAGAATCTCAGATGGAGCACTATTTCACTGAGCATAGTAGATGACAAGTGTCATTTATAATGAAATTTGAATATATTTCCTTTAGATCTCTTCAAAATATCTAATTGTCAAATGGAATACCAAGAAAACCAAGATTTAATTAATTACTCAATATAATAATAAATAATTTCATCAGAGACTTTCTGTAAGGTGGTCATTGATAACTTCCAAGTGTTAATTATGACTCGGCAAGCGAAATACGTAAAGAGTCTGGATTAATGCTCACTGGTGATGTTGTGTAGTATTCGTGCTCTTGAAAACTGACTCCCATAAAAATGTGAGAGGTATAGTACTCCAGATACAATTAAAATATTCCAGTTAAGATTATACATGCTGCCTAGAGTATTAAAGTATCTTCAAGATAGAATAAAATTTCTATTAAATGATTTCTGATTTACAAAGACATTTCTTCAGGTTACTGTAACATTTCAATACATTTATCAAATTGTATTAGACATTGAAAGTTTGTTCATTGAACTGTGCCAAGGAAATTGCATAATATTATTGGTGAACGGTTGCTCAAACATCGTGGATTGGTTGAAGTTAGACATTAACACCCTTAGATGCCGGCCGACTCAGTGGTCTAGAGGTTAAGGGCTCTGACGCGAGACTGGTATGTCTTGGGTTTGAATCTCGTGAGTGCGGGATCGTGGATGCGCACTGCTGAGGAGTCCCATAATAGAACGAAATGGCCATCCAGTGCTTCCGGGTTTTCCATGGTGGTCTAGCTTCAATTGACTCATGATTTCAATTTTGATAATTAGTAGTCTAACAATAAGTTTTAGGAATAGCGGACTATACTTCACATATTCTCTTTTAAATTTTACACATCAGTTTTATCTAACCAAATAAAGTCACGTCTTTATTATCGTTTAAAGAATAAGAGATCAAAATGTTTAGCTCAACTTCTACATACTAAACTTTATGTTTCTTTTTCATAACTTTTCCTATTAAAACTAACAATATTTCAACAAAAGATATATAGTGCGAACTTAAATCAAGCTTTAGGTTGACAATTGATTACTTGCTTAAAATTGTTTGATATATATGAAATCAAGTAAAATACATGTATACATGTGATGTGATGCAATTCATTTGCATACCATTATACGGTATGGTCAAAAACTTAGCAAACACTATACATGTTGTATTTCACTGTTTATTCTAAATCACTATAAGCAATGAAAAATACTGTATCTGTTTAGTAGTCTTTAGTATGCTTGAAATACTAAATTATGTAATGGGATCTATTAGAGACTAGTCATTGAATCTGATATCACGTTTTCAGGTCATACGTCTTTTTTGATATTCTCTTAACATTTCTAAAAGAGTAACGCAAACTTGATACTCTATTGCCGAAACAAATGTTGCTCATTCATTGTCTTAACCACCTACAGCTGAGGTTTTAGAAAATAAGTGATATAACATCCGTAATTTGTTCATATTCTCCACTCTTTATTGATAACAGTTTATAAGATATGAAGCGACGGTACTTGTTGTAAATCCAGACAGAGATATATTGCTTTCTTCTACTAGTCATCTTCATCAATAAGATTCAATGATACACTTCACTGTGAAAAGTATAAAATGTGTAAAGCTCTGTAGGGTTTGTCTATGTCAAAGATTATGATTTTCAGTGACCAGTTGATTGAAACCTGTTTATTTGGATCTAAATAGCTCATAATAAGTTGTCTAGATAATTCCACACTTAATTACAGTATTATACGTCATCTAATTGTGAGTCTGTCAAAATATAGGTCAAAGTGTTGCTTCTAAATTGAAATATATAAAAAAAGTTTATGTCAGCCCAAAATAAAGGTTTTAAAACAAAGAGTATCACTCGTAACCTAAGATTTAGAAATGTAATATTCACAATTAAATACTGAAGTCAACAAAATACCAAACATCTGAAACTACAAATAAAAAATAGTTCAATTGTAAAACAAAGTTAATTCGGACTTGATAATGTCATATAATATAAAAAAAGTATTACTGTCTTATATGTAGGTAGAAATAAAGTAAATTATGCTGGTATAGCAATTATCATTATGTCAATCAATGATCAGAACCATAAGTGATGAAGTTACATAGTATTCATTAAATTTATAGTTTGCTCTTATGCAGTTTACGGTCAGATGATTATGATTTATAAGTTTGTCAGTTGGACTACGCAATCTGTAGGTATAATATGGTCATTATATTTGAGAACACATTGATGTTGTCATTATTGTTGTGCTTGAATAAATAACTGAAGCGTTAATTAATCTATCTAATTAAGCCACGTATTGTATTGAACAATGACAATAATGGTTCCAAAGAAGTTATTATTTCTGAAATTACAATTCTTTAATGATGCTAGTGAGGAAGTTATAACGCTAAGGTTAAGAAAAGCGATACAAAAAACATTTACTGCAACCAAACTGAATGCCATAATCTTCAATCCCCCAATAATGAAAATTTGATGTGAAAATGTAATGACTTTATGAAATTTTATTGAAAAACTGTTTTCATATAATTTATGAATTGAATTTTACGTAACAGACATCAATATTCAATAAAAAATTTAAAACTACGGTACTGAGTTCGAGTTCCAGAGTAAAAATTAACTCTGGAATGAAGATACCTTCAGCTAACCAATCTCTAATAGAACGAAACTCGCTTATAACTGCTTATAACAAGTGACGTTAATTCTTTAATGTACTATGTTGGATACAGTGTAGGCATTCTTGAGTCATGATTATGTACGTCTGTGTAGGTTAATCAACTTTGCATGAGTTCATTTACTCAGAGTAACGTCTCTAATTTATGAAAATATAGAAATTTGTTGCTTGCTTTTAAAATCAAAGTGATGAGAGAACGAAAATTCGAGACAATTACAGTGATGAAATGAATCATTATATTTATAAAATAGACAAAAAGTAGTGAATTACAGTAACCATAAATAATGTTTTGCTCATAATATGTAAATGAATATAAACATTTGCAACAGCACTAAAAATGTATATTCTAGTTTTAAATCCTGAACCTATATTACATAGTTTTTCAGAGATAATTCAACTTTATAAAACAGACATAAATGAAATAACCATGTTGGATAGTTGAATAGATGTTGATTTTCATTAATTCCCTGTTTCTCACGGTGGACGTTTACTTTTGACCAGATCTTGATTTTTTTTCTTAGTTCCGACTCTCATGCTCATAGCGTAAATCCGTTATAAGTTATTTTCTACATAACTAGCCTAGGTGAAGCAACCATAGGTGCAGATCTTGGTGGTAGTAGCAAATATTCAACTGAGAAACTTGAAGGCTGAGGTGGGGAAGGGTTCCATGGGAACAGTAGTTGGCCATGGGTCAGGCGGTCCTAAGTGATCCGGTAAATCGGAACAGAGACGGGGTGCCTGATATTGTCCGTTCGCGGGCTTTGTTCCGTAATCTGCAAAGTACTGTTGCATTGCAGCCCCCTGTAGCGAAAGGGAATCGAGTATTATTCCCGACCCTGTCCACAGATATTGGTGTATGTCGGGCCTTTGGTTCGGCGTGCGCCCAGGGCGGTAGCGCAACCGACCTCGGAGACGTCGACGAGAGTTCTGGAAAGAGTTCTCTTTTCTTTGTTAGGAGTGCATCCACCTTCTGGAATCGGCTTGTCCGGAAATAGGGGGTTAGCCTCCGTAAAACACCAACCTTTTTGTGGTGTCCAGAATGCTCTTGTCGGCCCTTGAAAATCCGAGCGAGGCAGTATAATTTTCTCGGCAGGCCGTACCCATATCCGCAGCAGGTCTCCAAGGTGAACAGTCTCTGGCAATTGAACAATGTAAGTTATATTTCAGTAAGTTAAATAGAAAAAAACTGTAAGATGTGTACGATTTTGTGAAGTTTATTAAAAATTTCTTCTCAAAAGAAACTTTTGAAATTGCGATTAGTTTATCTATTAAGATACTAATTATCTTAAACCTTGAAATGAGGAAAGCTAGACAAAAAAACTTCTGTTTTATGAAAATTTTTCGGGTTTCCTTTTTTTATAATCAATACATTGGTATAAATGTATAGAGTAAATTTTACTCTTCAACTTTTTGTATCTTTTGTTAGCCCGAGGTAATAAATTAGGAATATGTATCTACAAAATCTTCCGTACTAAATCATGGCTATTGAAAAATTCTAGTATTAATTAGTTGTATATAACCTGAAATTAAGTTTTTTGATTAACATAGTTCAAAAACTTAAATAATGTATATATCCGACATTCTTGTTAATATGTATGTCCTAATTCTTACACTAAACCAGTCAATGAATTAAATGTAATAACATGGCTGGATTTCAGTTTATCTTTGATTCCATTCATAATCAAATTAACAAACCAACTCGTCATTCAAAACAGGTTTAATAGGTTGAATTATATTATAGACTATGATAAAATCCTAAGGTTTCTTAAAACCTTTTCTTAGGAGGGTAATTTCATCAATTGTACCACTTATCCAATATTTACTTGAGTAACCGTGGTTACCAAGATAATGATTCGTTGACTAACGAACTCATCCATCCATTCTTCAGGACCTCCTGAATAATGTTGGCGTTTATTTAACAATATAGATAAACTTTATGAAGCTTTCTATCATGAAAAATATGGAAATGAATTTTTATTCAACTAAAGAGATAAATCATAAACAGCAGGTTTTCTGTCAGTAAATATAATTAACAAAATGACTATTTGGAAAGTCTTGAATACATTGCGTAAAATTTGAATGATTACCAAATAACAATTTTTAAATTTCCTTATTTCTTATTTACATGGATATACAATTTAGGAAGTGCATTAATTAATATTCGTAGTCAATATGAATTAAATACTTATTATAGGTTAATTGATTTATTGATCCTTTACTTTCAGGTGAGAAAATTTTCACTTGAATGAGTAGGTCAATAAACTCTGTTATCAAACGACACTCATTGACAATAACATATTTCTGTGAAGATATGGAATAAATAGCTTGGTAAGGAACAGTCCAATAGGGAATGTTAGTTTTAGAAGAGTCATGATAAAAATCAACCTTTGAGTTGTTTTATCTGAATAGAAGAATTAAATTCAAATGTGTTACCTTCATTTAGTAAAATACAGGTCAAATATTTTTGCTCATCTTACTGTGTCTATTCCTGGTCAAGTGTTCATATTTTAACACATTCATGAATGTGGCATATACTTAAAAACGTAAACTCGGATTGCGTAATCAACCTGCAATTTCTTCGGTGAGTTGCTGTCTCACATCTG